>NC_069504.1:683541460-683718960 GCF_027579735.1 Bombina bombina
TACATTTATTACCAGGTGCAGGGACTCACTCTCACTCGGAAGATTTTCTCCCAGCTAGAGCCGACAAAACCATGTGCACTGTCACGACCACACCCGCGCCCCCCCCCCCCAGCCCCAGGCCCCTTCAGTCTGACAGTGACTCTGAGGCTGAGCTGAGTGAGCTCACCGTGCATGACCATGCCCCCCCTCAGTCTGACTCTGAGGAGCTCACCGTGCCCCTGCGGCCCCCCCTCAGTCTGTGTGTGAACTTGAAGCTTTAACTTACCTTAGGCTTCCACTCCATTCTTCTTCACTCTGTAGTCACTGGCTGTGACACTGCTGCTGCCAGTCTGCCGTGCTTTCCAGAGTCTCCCACTGGACCCAGGGCTTTCCACAGACCACTCCACGTCTGACTCTAGTCTACTCTGCTGAGCTGCTCTGAGACACGTGACCGCACGCGGAAGGATCTATTTAATTCCCTCCCAGCACTCAGAGACAGCCAGCCCCAGTCAGATTCAGACGAGTTCTGAATTCTGAATCTGATTGGCTGAGAGTCAGACTAGTAGTGAGACGTGAGAGGCGGCCAGGACGGAGGCTAGCCTCCTGTGGAAGCGTATGGGGCGCATTGGAGAGCACTGCATTAGCACCTTTTCTCCTCTGGTGGCAGTCTCTCAGCGTCCCATACACTTCCACAGTAGTCAATGCATTCATATTGCGCAATGCAAGGACAGCCGGCTGTCCTTGTCTTGCGCAATATGAATGTATTGATGTATAAACAAACAGTGAGTCGGTTTTAATAAAATTTACACACAGAATTATGATTTTGGTGGAGGGGGGGGGGGGTAGGGGGGGTCACCTTATTTTATAAAAAAAAAAATATGAAAAAAAAAATAATAATTTTTTTATTTTTTAATTTTAAATAAATGCTGCCTGTAATTACATAGATTGGCCAGGGGAGGCGCTGCCTCACCTGCCTCCTGTGACTGCACGTCACTGCTTAATAGTTTAAATTAGTGTTTGCGAGGGTAGGGTGGTGGATTAGGGGTTTTAGGCTAGGGGCTTTTGGTAGGGTGTTCTTTCACTTTTTTTTCTCCATTGACTTCTATGGGGAATGCTAAAATACAAGGTCGTTAGCGCGAATAGGATGTTAGTTTTTGCCCACTTTTTTTTGTCTCCATTGATTTCTATGGGGTAATACATGCACGCCCACACGAACATACGAAAACTCATTTTAGGATTTTTGCGCTTTTCGGGTTACCGGTAGCACAAAAAAAGTTTTTTAAGCAAATTGTAATACCAGCACAACACGACAAGCGCAAAAAGCTTAACGCTAGCAATGTTTTCGCTAACACAAAATAAAATATTTAACGCGCCACTTGTAATCTATCCCATTGTTTTAATCATACTTTACTGTTTAGATAGGTTTTCAAACAAATGGGATCTAAGGATCTCACTGAAGATCAGGGTCTTTTGGTTGGAAAACAGCCACCATGAAGCCAAAAGAACTTAATTATGTTATATAGGCAGATCTCACTAGACAGCAAAATAAAACATTTAATTTCAGTTAATACAATATGTATCTGTCCTTTTTTTTTTTAACCTTATTTCCAATCTAAATACCCCCAAATATGTAGAAGGGGTATCGAAAAAAGGGCAAGTCAAGAATCCCATATGACTTCTCTTTCATAAAACAATTGACAAAGGAAATATATACTATAAATACCATAATCTATTGCTAAAAGTTCAGTGATCTCCCCAGGATCTTTTTTTAATGGGTTCACCACCCGGTTTAGGGCTAGATTACAAGTGGAGTGCTATTTTGCACTCCCACTTGCGCGTTAACGTCACTTCTTGCGCGTGACGGGTTGTGCTTGTATTACAAGTTGAAAGTAAAAAGTTAGTGAGTGAGTGAAAACCCGACACGCAAAAAGTTGAATTTGAATGCCTTAACGTATTTTCCCATAGACTTCAATAGAGCGTGCAAACTGCAAATAAAACGAAAGACCCATACTCGCTAACCCAACTGCTTTTATTCATGTGTGCTAAACCAGACCTGAAATATAAATATTTCAAATTCCAATGTTTTTACATAGAAGAATATGCTCTATTTATTTTTGAAGGGACAGTTAACACCAAAATTGTTATTGTTTAAAAAGATAGACAACGCCTTTACTACCCATTCCCCAGCTTTATGCAACCAACATTGTTGTATTAATATACTTTATAACATTTAAACCTCTACATTTCTGTCTGTTTCTAAGCCACTACAGACAGCCTCTTATCACATGCCTTTTTATTTGCTTTTCACAACGGGAGTCTGCTAGTTTATGTGGACCATATAGATAACATTGTGCTCACGCCCATGGAGTTATTTATGAGTAATTGGCTACAATGCAAGTCAAATAATAAATAAATAGCCATGTGGTCAGAGGGCTGTCAAAAGAGACTTAGATACAAGATAATCACAGAGGCTAAAAGTATATTAAAATAACCATGTTTGCTGTGCAAAACTGGGTAATGGGTTATAAAGGGATTATCTATCTTTTTAAACAATACAATTTTTGGCGTAGACTGTCCCTTTAAATATTTCTATATAGCTGATGATTTATTGGTAAAATATATAGCTATCTATGATTATTTAAAAGTATATATACAAATATACAATATATATATATATATATATATATATACAGATATATAGTATATATATATATATATATATATATATATATATATATATATATATATATATATAATACAGTATATATATTTATATATATATATATATATATATATATACTGTATATATACATATATAGGCTTACCATCATTTTTAGAGGTGAAACTGGGACCACCTGGCGTGGTGCCAGTGGGGGTGTGATCAGGGGCGTGGTCAAGGGGGCGTGGCGATTACCGATCCTTTTAAAATAGTAGCTTTAATATGCGTAATGTTTTGTGGCTACCCTTCCTCAGTCAAACAACAAGTGAATCCCACAGTTTAAATAGACCATAACCCCACCCTCTAGTGAAAAGGCACCATTATGTTGTCACGGCAACCCATACACAACATGAACAAATAAATCATTCATCTAAATCTCAGATTCTAAATAATGCCAGACATCAAGCATAATTATCAATTTCATAAAATAGTGAAAAGCATATACATCAAGCAATTTAATATCTGCAGTGTTATATGTGTTTTATGTATCTAATTAAGAAACAGAACTGGATACTGATAAGGCATAAATACAACATTGAATGAAATAAGTAAAAAAGAAACACATACCTTCTGAAGCTGTTTAAGAGACTATGCTATACCATAATGCAGGAAGATTACAGCCAAAATGCTATCCTGCATGAAGTAAAGCAAGATCCATGCAAAAAATCCTGCCTGTCTGCCCTTCCTAGTCATACCCACATGATTCCGCTAAACGTGTATCACCGGTGATGATTGGAACAGCCAATAGAATGAGAGCTTAATCCTATTGGCTGATTGGATCAGCCAATAGGATGAAAGCTCAATCCTATTGGCTGATTGCAACAGCCAGTAGGATTTTTTTCCCCTTTAATTCCTATTGGCTGATAGAAATCTTTCAGCCAATAGGAATGTAAGGAACACCATCTTGGATGACGTCACTTAAAGGGAACCTTCAGTTTCCAGAGACAACCGTAAGAAGAGGATGCTCTGCGTCGGATGTCTTGAAGATGGACCCGCTCCGCGCCGGATGGATGAAGATAGAAGATGCCGTCTGGATGAAGACTTCGTTCCGCTTGGATGAGGACTTCGCCGGGTGGATGAAGATCGAAGAGGCCGCATGGATGAAGACTTCTTGTCACTTGGATGAGGACTTTTCCGGCTGGATGAGGATGGATGTCCGGACTTCAATAACTGTAAGTGGATCGTCGGGGGTTAGTGTTAGGTTTTTTTAAGGTTTTTTTTGGGTGGATTTTTTTTTAGGTTATGGTTTTGGGCAATGTAAAAGAGCTAAATACCCTTTTAAGGACAATGCCAATCCAAATGCCCTTTTCAGTGCAATGTTTATCTTAGATTGATTTTTATTTGGGGGGTTTGGTTGGGTGGGTGGTGGGTTTTACTGTTGGAGGGTGTTTGTATTTTTTATTACAGGTAAAAAAGCTGATTGCTTTGGGGCAATGCCCCGCAAAAAGGCCCTTTTAACGGCCATTGGCAGTTTAGTGTAGGCTAGGGTTTTTTTTTATTTTGGGGGGGGCTTTTTTATTTTGAAAGAGATTAGGAGTAATTCGTTTTTATTTTTGATAATGTGTTTTTTTACATTTTGCAATATAGTGTTTATTTTTGGGGACGGCAGATTAGGGGTTAATAACTGTAATGTAAGTAGTGGCGATGTTAGGGGCAGCAGATTAGGGGTTAATAACTGTATGTAGGTGGCACGAGCACGTAAAAGCATCGCTTGATTTCGGTGCGGTATGGAGCTCAATGCAACCATATCACCCGTGCAAGCCTGCTTTTTTAAAACCTGTAATAGCAGCGCTATAGGGAGGTGAAATAACGCCGAAAATGTTGCTGTCATTAATTTCCTTATAGCCCTCAAAACTCATAATCTAGCTGATTGTGTTTATGCAATTTTTTTCTTCCCTTACCCTTTATGCTCTCAAGTCGCGCTGACGTGTTAAATTCAATTGCACTCAAGTATTTACTTTCAAATCGTAATTTGCGCACTATTTCTGGGGTGCACAAACAGATGGAAAAAAATTCAGATAAAGCTTGCACGCTATAGTTAACACGCCATTTGTAATCTAGCTGTAATTTTTAAACCAATATTAAGCTAAAATTTGCTACTATTAAAAATGTTTAATGTTTATTGCACAAATCATCATTAAATAAATATTATGTTAAATTATGCAATTAATATGTGCTTTAAATAGCAGAACATTTTATAATATTAGAAAGCATTATACTGCCCTAACCTGGTTACTTCATAATGCCAACCAGCTGGAAAAAAAATTCTTTGGAGAGCACTGAATTTAAACCAAAAACTTTCTTTAAGCTCTAAATGCAAAACCATACTTTTATCCAAAATCAATAAGATCTTTATGCTGGCTTTTTTCTTTTTTCTAAATGTTACCTTAAAAGGGACAGTATACTTGAAAATCTTTATTGTTTAAAAAGATAGATAATCCCTTTATTACCCATTCCCCAGTTTTGCATAACCAACACTTATATTAATATCCTGTAAGATAGGGGGCGCCCTAGATTGTTAAAGTTAACTATAAGGTGAATTAATTATGTTGAATTAATTATATTAAGTACAATTTGCTAACGGTCAGATCATAACAATCAGAAAATAAGTATTAAAGATTGGGTAATATGAAAAAATATGAAGTGGTCACGAAAATGTAAATATTAAATCAACAATAAAAAATAAATAAATAATTGATTGGTGCAACAAATTTAAAACATTAGTGCAACAAATTTAAAGCAATTAATACAAGTGGTAAGAGCAATTCAAATGATTCAAAAAAAGTCACTGAGATGTAGATAGATAGTATCAAGTATAATTCATAAAAAGTCACTGAGATGTAGATAGATAGTATCAAGGCAGCAATCTGTAGAGAATCCGGCCAGGATCATAAGAAGATGATCTAAAAAACATAAAAGAGACAGATGCGCCACATGGCCCAATATTGTTTGTTCAACAGAGTAAATGTGATCTATTGGTGCCAATATAAACTCACAATTTAGGAAGCACTCCAATTAGTGCAACGGAAGCAGTCTGGGATCAATCACAGTCACCCAGCAGACCGTCCTCTTGGGCAGAGTAGTGTGTTTCTGTGATGGAGATACAAGCAGACACAGAGGTGCCTATATGGCCTAGTACAGTTTTGAACTAGAAGGTGATGTTGTATATATTTGAAAATATACTCACATTTGGTGAAGCATCTTCATTGATGCTAATCAAGCAGGAAGGGATCAATATAGTCACCCAACAGACTATGGCAAGTTCTCACAGCAGGCAATCAGCAATTATTCCAGGAGACCAAAAATAGGTCCAATTGATACACAATAGCAAGTGTTCATATAAAAGGTAAAAACTTTACTTGGTAATACAGTAAAAACAAGCGACGCGTTTCTCAGCACACAGGCTGTTTCATCAGGCTTATAAAATGTAACTAAAACACTTGCTATTTATAACCCACATTTGTATCAACCTAATTGGACACACATGTGAGGGGAGTGACAGATAGTTAATCCCTATGGTAACATCCTATCAGCATTCTCTGTATTGAATGACATAAGCAATACTACAAAACAACTAGGCATAACATTCTGATACATAATTATTGTCAATGATCATACATAGTTTTATCTCATATGGATACATCATACATACATAGATGGAAAAAATCCTATTAAAACCGTCAAACATAATAAAATTTGTGGTTATCTGTGTAATATCAATAATATTACTTATATGGATACTTTTTGCTAAGCAGTGTAAACTGAACGGATTTGCATTTATAAATAAAACATGTTGCTTTGAGCTTAAATGGTTTACATACTTTGTATGAAGTCATGGGTCTGCCTGTATTAGGATCTCCTTCGGCGTTCTCTAATCTTGACTGCGCATGCGTGTGCGCTCGTCTGTCAATCATTACATGACAGAGGCGCATGCGTGTGAAATAATCCATAACAATGCGTGTAACCAGTTAGACAAGGTCCAACCACGAGCCAATCAAATGATAGATAGCTCATCATGTGAAATGCCAGAATTTAGCTATTTAATCATCTGGATTTTGAAATGTAGCGCGCATTGACAGATTCGCTAATATATAAAAAAAGTGAAACTCCTATAACTGTCTGTCATAATATATTATGTACTGCAGTCCGTTTGGTATTCAAGGTAGAAATGTTTAAGCTCAGTGTAGCAATTAGCCCGTGACAGTCAGTTACTCCTATACTTCTAAAAATAACCAGTCACATAACTAACTCATAATACCAGCCAGTCAGCGAGGGTTATTGTAACCAATCATATTAATGAAATGCCAGAGGTGTGTCAGTGGGGGATCGTAATCTGAGAGAATCATTCAAGTGTCATATGTATGAATATTTTAGGGTATTAAAGAGCGAGGATAAAAGCTTTGGGCGGACCCAAATCACTCAATTGGATATAGTAAGGGACTATAATGTTTAATGGTCACCCTCAAACCAACAACAACAACACTAATTAAGATAGCGATTCTTGATGCCAGAGTGTATTATCCACTTTAATGCAGTTAGATATATCTAATTAATCTGTGAGGTGAGCGTTGATTTAGATATAAAAGTGATGTGTCAATAAAAAAGTGGTGTTTGAAAATATCTAGTGTTAATGAAAGATATTAGTGAAGTGTGAAAGGTAATAATTATATTGGAACTAACAATTCCTAAGTGAGTGCACCTAGTGTAAGAACTAGCTAATAGGCAGCTATTGCACAGAAAAAATTCATAGTGCAAAGATGTTATTTCCATAACAAGTGTTAAGATAATATAAGTGTTCTAAGTGCCATAAATAAGGATTGTTCCTAATACGAATAATATAAGTGTTCATAGTACCATATCAATGTTAATATTATTGTGTAGCCATGGGCCTAATGTATATTCCGTGTTCGTATTTTAATAATAACTTCCCTGAAGATTCTGTGATGCACACATATAAATGCATTGACGTATAATAGAGTATGATAACATATGTGAATAGAGTGACGTAAATAGACAATAACATTATTCAGTACCTAATATAACCCAGTGTATGCAAATGTACGAGTGTATATATATGATATTAAAGTATCTATAAAAATATCAAATAAAGTGATGTATCATAGGTTCTAATTGCTATTAGATAATGTGTAAAGGTCTGGTGGCCAGAGGTAATAGACTGATAAAGAGGAAAGGGATCAATCCTATTTGGACAATTCCTGGAGTGATATATATAAATCTAATGGCTAGACTTTATGGGCACATAAGACAGAGAGGAAATCATTCCATAAGACAAAGAGAAAGACAATCCTATTAGAGTAGTTCAGGAAGTATATATATAATAGGTATTATTGATAGTGTTTTTGCACTTCCTTTGTTTGAAAAAGCACAATGTCTTGAGAGGCTGTGTTTGAGGTATTTTCTCTTAATGTTATAAGTGTGTTCACTCCAACGTTACTTGATGGCGCGACTCGTGCGCCCTACATATTGAGCCCCACAAAGGCAACTCACCAAATAAATCACATAAGTCGATTCGCAAGATAGCCTCTTGTTAATTTTGAATTGTTCTCCTGTTTGATGAGAGGAGAATAGATTAGTACCACTTTTGAAGACTTTACACATGTTGCATTTACGTTTCATGCATTTGTATATTCCATTTTGAGGAATGAAGTTGCCCAAAAAAGTCTTTTTTTGGCCTAGTCGATGATTAGAGGAGACAACCTTGTCTCTTACAATCTTGCTAGGGGCTAGTTTGTTTTTGAGGGTAGGTGCCCTTCTATAAACTATCCTAGGTTTAGAAGGAATGAGTTTTTTAAGATGTGGATCATCGCAGATAATGGGCCAGTGTTTTGTTATAATTTGCTGGATCTCACGATAATTACTGTTGAAACCAGTAATAAATAGCGGTGTCTTATTATACTTCTCAATTGTTCTTTCTTTTAGTGTCTTTGTTTGGTTTTTGTCTGATGTAAAATAGATATTCCTGTCATCTTGTAGTGCTCTGAGGTATCCTTTTTGGATCAAATCCAAAGGATAACCTTTTTCCAGAAATCTGTCCTTCAGGAATAAGGATTGTTTTTTGTAACTTTCAACAGTGCTACAGTTGCGTCTTATTCGTCTAAATTGCCCATAAGGCACGTTTTTCTTCCAACTCATATAGTGGTTACTAGTAAAATTTAGAAAACTGTTACAGTCAACTTTTTTTAAAAAAGTTTCAGATATAATTGTACCATTGATAGAAAAAGATAGAGATAAATCCAAAAATTCAATCTTATTAGACTGAATGTTGGAAGTAAATTCTAGATCAAACTCATTGGCATAGAGTGATGATGTGAAGATTTCAGCTTCCTCATAATTCCCCCTTAACAAGATAAGAAGGTCGTCTATGTAGCGGCCATAGAACACCAGACCCGCACCCATAGGAGACCCATAAATGTGGGTCTCCTCAAATTTGCCCATATACAAATTGGCAAAACTGGGTGCGAATCTGGTGCCCCTGGCCGTACCTTTGACCTGAAGATAGTGTTGTCCCTGGTAGAGAAAGTAATTGTGATGAAGTATGAAATATATTATTTCACTAATAAATTGTTGTTGTCTTGGCGGCATATATATATCAGTGGCCAAATATGATTGAATGACCGACAACCCCTTATCATGTGGGATGTTGGAGTAGAGCGAGCTCACATCGCTGGTAATCCACCATAACTCACTATCAGTTTTTTTTTTTTTTCGTTTTTTTTCAAATTTATTTTTTATTGAGGTAATAAATTGGCAAACATATTCAAAATTGCAACGGAATATAACAGGAAACTGGATATGCTTATAGCATGTTACATTAAATAGGTTACACAATGATAGACTTTACATGCAATCTCAGTTGTACCAAACAAAGCTAAAAAAACAAAACATCCGCTGCGGAGATAAAAAAAAGGAACAATAATATAAGGAAGTGCCAATACCAACGTTAAACCTTCTAATCAATCTCAGAGGGTCCTCCAGAACCCCATCACAAAAAGTATTAAACATTTATACCTGAAGGTTACCCCTATGTTCAGAGGCCTCTCTTGGACCTCAGCCTTGAAACCTCAAAATTTTATTGTATATGTTCAGTTGTCAGTACTGGATTATGTGGAAGTAAATATATCCTAGGTGATCGTGCAAGACACATGGGAAAAAACTGTGCAAAATAGACTGGATAGCTGTACGATTTGGTTATATATAAGGTAAATACAATGTGGTATTTATCTATGATACTGTGTAGTGGTAGGTAAGGTTGAATGGAAATATATAGTCTAATAGGATATATGATGGAGATAGTTATTGTAATTAAGTATGTAGGTATGTTGTACTTAAGGGAATAACTTAACAAACGGTAGAAATAGTGTGGTAGAACTGGTATAACTAGTATGGTTACGGCATAGTAAAGGTAAGCCGTGCAGTTAATTCTCCTAAATTAGGAGATATATTATGATGGGGGGTGGGGGGGGGGGGAGGTGGGCATTTGAATAAGGTGGGTATGATAGAATATGCTTCACATTTTTATAATATCTGGTAAGAGACTATTAGTAAAAGGAAGCGTATAAAATATAGGGCATCCATTATATAATGTTGTTATGTTGAGGAGGAGAGCAAATGGAGCTGTTAAGAAGGCAAGGTGTGGCTAAGGGTTATAGACTTAGCTAATTAGTATTATTGTTGATCAGTCCTGCTGACCTAAATAATGTAGGTAAAGTCAATACTATGGTATTGAGGGTAAATACCGAGAGAGTAGATTAGTCGAGGTATGACCAAGAGAAACCACACATGTCGCCCTTCTTATCCGGAAGATTTATTCTGTTGCAGGGGGGAAAGGTGATGGCTTGTGAGGGCAATAGGTTATAAGAATTCCTTGATATCTAGGGTAAAAAGGATTTACTAGGGAGACTGTGCTATTGATAGATGGTTGATCTATGACGCTAAATGTAGACATTAATAAACTGTGGGGGGATCAAAGTTGCAGTTGTTGTGGAGCAGAAGCAAATAACGCAGGGCATTTTTAGATCTGGGAGCCAGTCTAACGGAGCTTATAATGGGGAGTTAAGCTTAGCGAGGAAGCTAAAGGTTGTGTAAATCGTTCCAAGGCTTTAAGATATTGCTTGACATTAGGGAAATGTAGCTGCATACATATAGTGTAAACTAAAGGGCATCTGCAGCGCCACTACGTCTATGAGAGTGTGGAGTAGGGGCAAAGATCAGCTTTTGTGGCAGTGACATATTTCAATAACCTTGCTAGTTGGATACGGGCCCTATATCCAACCACAGGCTAGTGTGACAAAAAGTAGAAGTCTACCACAACATAAAACAGTGTACACAAGTCGGTTGCCTCTTTCCTGCATATATAACATGTAGGTAGCCACTAGATTCACGACATGTCTATAGTACTTAGGACTGGTATGGTTTATAAAGATTGCACTATTAAACTAGACATTGGAACGATGAATTAAACCCTGAACACTAGGACAACCATGGTCTTAATACTCGTATGCCCAAATATGGTATATATGGTATATCAGGACTGATCCTGCTATATTACATGCAAATTATGATATACTAAATCCTTCCCCCTTCGTCATTTATGAGCACAAAAAAGAAAGACAAAAAATAGTCATCATTCAAAAATGTCTTTTCTGCAGGTCAATTCGAACTGCTCCTTCTGTATCAGAGGCTAGACCACAGTATTCTCATTTTAAATGTCCATTTATGGCACAGTTCCCATAGAGATGTAAGATAGTGTCCAGATAACAAGGGTAATTCCAGATTTCAACTGAATGAGTGTTTAGGCTCACGGATGAACCTCAAAGTTAACCCACACCCGCTTTCTCCTGCACCATCAGGCTCGAAAATAAAGGGGCTTCAAACTTAGCACAACCGCGGCTCAAGAAATAGGAGTGAGGAAACCTGGAGCATTCTGCAGGTTTATCGCTCAAGGCATGACCAGGAGTGGGAGCGTTGGGCATAGACTCAGTCACAGCAGTGTCAGCACTACAGAGTAGGGGAAAAGCACTCCAGACTTGTCTACGGTCAATGGATGCTGTGCAACCTGCAGCCGTGGGTAGATTTGGGGGTGAGGAACGCTTTATTCCAAGGAACGTTATCTCACCAGGCTGCCTCGGTCCAGGGTGTCCATCGAGGTATTCCCCCTCTACCACCGCTGTGAATGAGTATGTGTCACGATAAGTCTGTTCACTAAAGCTGTAGGCAGACTGTTCACTCTGCTGCAGGAGGTCGGGCAGACAATGTAAGGTCACGGGGGCTGGGGTTTCAGTATCGCTGCTCTGGTCCAGGGTATTGTCAGCCTTATTCAGGCCAAGGGCGGCATGTGCAGATTCAATAACTTCAGCGCAGCTCTCGTGTAGCGTGGTCTCCATTCTGACAAAATGATCATGAAGGAGCTGCGCCACTGCTAGTCCCCAGCCGCTTAAGGCCTCCATCACGCCAAGCTTTTAAAAGGCTTCCAGAGCCAGGGGCATCTACTCGAACGCTCCTAAAATCTGTGATGTTGTAGTAGGTTAGAGGGTCCACTTGTAAAGTGAAATAGTATTGTTTTAGGGGCTAATAAACACAATTATTATCTTGTTAGGACCAGGAGCTCCATTCACACGCGTCTGCTTCCCTTGACAGCTGGCTCCGCCCCCCCACTATCAGTTTTTTTGATACCTAGATTACTTAATTTATTTAAAAGATCTGTAGAATCCCTGATAAATGAGGGTAAATTAATAACATGTTTTTGTAAAAAGGAATCTATATAAGCAGAAAGGTGGTCAGTCAGACTCTCAATACCTGCCACAATGGGGCGGCCAGGGGGGTGGGATGTATTTTTGTGAATCTGTAATGTATAGTCTGACAAATTGAAAATTCCCTTTTTATATTTTAATAGTTTTAAAACTATTAAAATATAAAAAGGGAATTTTCAATTTGTCAGACTATACATTATCTGACGATGAAATCAGAGTACTAGGAAAAGGGTTATCCTTCAGCCCCACTAATGGTCCCAACATGTTTCAACTGTTTGTGGACATCAATAGCTTCACTAGGAAGCTATCTCTACAAAAATATTTCGCGGAAAAATGCTTAAAAAATACTGATAGTCTACCTATTGTCTTGGATTCTATGGACAAACATCTGAGAGATGGTTTAATTACATTCGACCCTGATATATTATTACAACAACTCAATGAGAAATATATACAAACAGACTTCAAGCCCAAATCAAACTTCAATACCCCCGTGTGAGAAATTCGCACATTAGCATTTTTCAATCAATGGTACTAAAAGATCTAGAAAAATTGTCCAAGAAAACCAAATACAGACACAATTTAAGTCCTGGTGAACACCAAGCTCTTAAATCACTTTCTTTGAATACAAATATCATAATACGCCAGGCGGACAAGGGAGGGGGCATTGTCCTACAAAATAGATCAGACTATATCTTAGAAGCTGATAAGATCTTGAAAGACGAGAGTTACTACAAACTTTTAGCGAAAGATCCTACCCCTGTATACCAAAAACAACTCTACTCACTACTTATGGAAGGATTTGATGAGGGCATTATATCTAAGAAGGAGAAAGAATATCTTTATCCTAAAAATCCTACTGTAGCATTTTACTACCACTTGCCTAAGATTCACAAAAATACATCCCACCCCCCTGGCCGCCCCATTGTGGCAGGTATTGAGAGTCTGACTGACCACCTTTCTGCTTATATAGATTCCTTTTTACAAAAACATGTTATTAATTTACCCTCATTTATCAGGGATTCTACAGATCTTTTAAATAAATTAAGTAATTTAGGTAGCAAAAAAACTGATAGTGAGTTATGGTGGATTACCAGCGATGTGAGCTCGCTCTACTCCAACATCCCACATGATAAGGGGTTGTCGGTCATTCAATCATATTTGGCCACTGATATATATATGCCGCCAAGACAACAACAATTTATTAGTGAAATAATACATTTCATACTTCATCACAATTACTTTCTCTACCAGGCACAACACTATCTTCAGGTCAAAGGTACGGCCATGGGCACCAGATTCGCACCCAGTTTTGCCAATTTGTATATGGGCAAATTTGAGGAGACCCACATTTATGGGTCTCCTATGGGTGCGGGTCTGGTGTTCTATGGCCGCTACATAGACGACCTTCTTATCTTGTTAAGGGGGAATTATGAGGAAGCTGAAATCTTCACATCATCACTCAATGCCAATGAGTTTGATCTAGAATTTACTTCCAACATTCAGTCTAATAAGATTGAATTTTTGGATTTATCTCTATCTTTTTCTATCGACGGTACAATTATATCTGAAACTTTTTTTAAAAAAGTTGACTGTAACAGTTATCTAAATTTCACTAGTAACCACTATATGAGTTGGAAGAAAAACGTGCCTTATGGGCAATTTAGACGAATAAGACGCAACTGTAGCACCGTTGAAAGTTACAAAAAAACATAATTTATGCTTACCTGATAAATTTATTTCTCTTGTAGTGTATCCAGTCCACGGATCATCCATTACTTATGGGATATTAACTCCTCCCCAACAGGAAGTGCAAGAGGATTCACCCAGCAGAGCTGCTATATAGCTCCTCCCCTAACTGCCATTACCAGTCATTCGACCGAAAACATGCAAAAAAAAAAGGAAAACCATAGGGTACAGTGGTGACTGTAGTTTAATGGAAAAATTACCTGCCTTAAAGTGACAGGGCGGGCCGTGGACTGGATACACTACAAGAGAAATAAATTTATCAGGTAAGCATAAATTATGTTTTCTCTTGTTAAGTGTATCCAGTCCACGGATCATCCATTACTTATGGGATACCAATACCAAAGCTAAAGTACACGGATGACGGGAGGGACAGGCAGGCTCTTTATATGGAAGGAACCACTGCCTGAAGAACCTTTCTCCCAAAAACAGCCTCCGAAGAAGCAAAAGTGTCAAATTTGTAAAATTTGGAAAAAGTATGAAGAGAAGACCAAGTTGCAGCCTTGCAAATCTGTTCAACAGAAGCCTCATTCTTAAAGGCCCAAATGGAAGCCACAGCTCTAGTAGAATGTGCTGTAATTCTTTCAGGAGGCTGCTGTCCAGCAGTCTCATAGGCTAACCGTATTATGCTACGAAGCCAAAAGGAGAGAGAGGTAGCCGAAGCTTTTTGACCTCTCCTCTGACCAGAATAAACGACAAACAGGGAAGACGTTTGCCGAAAATCCTTAGTTGCCTGTAGATAAAATTTCAGGGCACGGACTACATCTAGATTGTGTAGCAGACGTTCCTTTTTCGAAGAAGGATTAGGACACAAAGATGGAACCACAATCTCTTGATTGATATTCCTGTTAGTGACCACCTTAGGTAGGAACCCAGGTTTAGTACGCAGAACTACCTTGTCTGAATGAAAAATCAGATAAGGAGAATCACAATGTAAGGCAGATAACTCAGAGACTCTTCGAGCCGAGGAAATCGCCATTAAAAACAGAACTTTCCAAGATAACAACTTGATATCAATGGAATGAAGGGGTTCAAACGGAACCCCCTGTAAAACATTAAGAACTAAGTTCAAACTCCATGGTGGAGCAACAGTTTTAAACACAGGCTTGATCCTAGCTAAAGCCTGACAAAAAGCTTGAACGTCCGGAACTTCTGACAGACGTTTGTGTAAAAGAATGGACAGAGCTGAAATCTGTCCCTTTAAGGAACTAGCGGATAAACCCTTTTCTAAACCTTCTTGTAGAAAAGACAATATCCTCTGAATCCTAACCTTACTCCATGAGTAACTCTTGGATTCGCACCAATATAAGTATTTGCGCCATATCTTATGGTAAATCTTTCTGGTAACAGGCTTCCTAGCCTGTATTAAGGTATCAATAATTGACTCAGAAAAACCACGTTTTGATAAAATCAAGCGTTCAATTTCCAAGCAGTCAGCTTCAGAGAAATTAGATTTTGACGTTTGAAGGGACCCTGGATCAGAAGGTCCTGTTTCAGAGGTAGCGACCAAGGTGGACAGGATGACATGTCCACTAGATCTGCATACCAAGTCCTGCGTGGCCATGCAGGCGCTATTAGAATCACTGATGCTCTCTCCTGTTTGATTCTGGCAATCAATCGAGGAAGCATCGGGAAGGGTGGAAACACATAAGCCATCCCGAAGGTCCAAGGTGCTGTCAAAGCATCTATCAGAACCGCTCCTGGATCCCTGGATCTGGACCCGTAACGAGGAAGCTTGGCGTTCTGTCGAGACGCCATGAGATCTATCTCTGGTTTGCCCCAACGTCGAAGTATTTGGGCAAAGACCTCCGGATGAAGTTCCCACTCCCCCGGATGAAAAGTCTGACGACTTAAGAAATCCGCCTCCCAGTTCTCCACTCCCGGGATATGGATTGCTGACAGGTGGCAAGAGTGAGACTCTGCCCAGCGAATTATCTTTGATACTTCCATCATTGCTAGGGAGCTTCTTGTCCCTCCCTGATGGTTGATGTAAGCTACAGTCGTGATGTTGTCCGACTGAAACCTGATGAACCCCCGAGTTGTTAACTGGGGCCAAGCCAGAAGGGCATTGAGAACTGCTCTCAATTCCAGAATGTTTATTGGTAGGAGACTCTCCTCCTGATTCCATTGTCCCTGAGCCTTCAGAGAATTCCAGACAGCGCCCCAACCTAGTAGGCTGGCGTCTGTTGTTACAATTGTCCAGTCCGGCCTGCTGAATGGCATCCCCCTGGACAGATGTGGCCGAGAAAGCCACCATAGAAGAGAATTTCTGGTCTCTTGATCCAGATTCAGAGTAGGGGACAAGTCTGAGTAATCCCCATTCCACTGACTTAGCATGCACAATTGCAGCGGTCTGAGATGTAGACGTGCAAAGGGTACTATGTCCATTGCTGCTACCATTAAGCCGATCACCTCCATGCATTGAGCTACTGACGGGTGTTGAATGGAATGAAGGACACGGCATGCATTTTGAAGCTTTGTTAACCTGTCTTCTGTCAGGTAAATCTTCATTTCTACAGAATCTATAAGAGTCCCCAAGAAGGGAACTCTTGTGAGTGGAAAGAGAGAACTCTTCTTTTCGTTCACCTTCCATCCATGCGACCTTAGAAATGCCAGTACTAACTCTGTATGAGACTTGGCAGTTTGAAAGCTTGAAGCTTGTATCAGTATGTCGTCTAGGTACGGAGCTACCGCAATTCCTCGCGGTCTTAGTACCGCCAGAAGAGCACCCAGAACCTTTGTGAAGATTCTCAGAGCTGTAGCCAATCCAAATGGAAGAGCTACAAACTGGTAATGCCTGTCTAGAAAGGCAAACCTTAGATACCGGTAATGATCTTTGTGAATCGGTATGTGAAGGTAAGCATCCTTTAAATCCACTGTGGTCATGTACTGACCCTTTTGGATCATGGGTAAAATTGTCCGAATAGTTTCCATTTTGAACGATGGAACTCTTAGGAATTTGTTTAGGATCTTTAAATCCAAGATTGGCCTGAAAGTTCCCTCTTTTTTGGGAACCACAAACAGATTTGAGTAAAACCCTTGTCCTTGTTCCGACCGCGGAACCGGATGGATCACTCCCATTAATAAAAGATCTTGTACGCAGCGTAGAAACGCCTATTTCTTTATTTGGTTTGTTGACAACCTTGACAGATGAAATCTCCCTTTTGGGGGAGAGAATTTGAAGTCTAGAAGGTATCCCTGAGATATGATCTCTAACGCCCAGGGATCCTGGACATCTCTTGCCCAAGCCTGGGCGAAGAGAGAAAGTCTGCCCCCCACTAGATCCGTTCCCGGATCGGGGGCCCTCGATTCATGCTGTCTTAGGGGCAGCAGCAGGTTTCCAGGCCTGCTTGCCCTTGTTCCAGGACTGGTTAGGTCTCCAGCCTTGTCTGTAGCGAGCAACAGCTCCTTCCTGTTTTGGTGCAGAGGAAGTTGATGCTGCTCCTGCTTTGAAATTACGAAAGGAACGAAAATTAGACTGTCTAGCCTTAGGTTTGGCTCTGTCTTGAGGCAGGGCATGGCCTTTACCTCCTGTAATGTCAGCGATAATTTCTTTCAACCCGGGCCCGAATAAGGTCTGCCCTTTGAAAGGTATATTAAGCAATTTAGATTTAGAAGTAACGTCAGCTGACCAGGATTTTAGCCACAGTGCTCTGCGTGCCTGAATGGCGAATCCGGAATTCTTAGCCGTAAGTTTAGTTAAATGTACTACGGCATCTGAAATAAATGAGTTAGCTAACTTAAGGGCTTTAAGCTTGTGTGTAATCTCATCTAATGGAGCTGATTCAAGTGTCTCTTCCAGAGACTCAAACCAAAATGCTGCTGCAGCCGTGACAGGCGCAATGCATGCAAGAGGTTGCAATATAAAACCATGTTGAACAAACATTTTCTTAAGGTAACCCTCTAACTTTTTATCCATTGGATCTGAAAAGGCACAGCTATCCTCCACCGGGATAGTGGTACGCTTAGCTAAAGTAGAAACTGCTCCCTCCACCTTAGGGACCGTTTGCCATAAGTCCCGTGTGGTGGCGTCTATTGGAAACATCTTTCTAAATATCGGAGGGGGTGAGAACGGCACACCGGGTCTATCCCACTCCTTAGTAACAATTTCAGTAAGTCTCTTAGGTATTGGAAAAACGTCAGTACTCGCCGGTACCGCAAAATATTTATCCAACCTACACATTTTCTCTGGTATTGCAACTGTGTTACAATCATTCAGAGCCGCTAACACCTCCCCTAGTAATACACGGAGGTTTTCCAGCTTAAATTTAAAATTTGAAATATCTGAATCCAGTTTGTTTGGATCAGAACCGTCACCCGCAGAATGAAGCTCTCCGTCCTCATGTTCTGCAAATTGTGACGCAGTGTCTGACATGGCCCTAATATTATCAGCGCACTCTGTTCTCACCCCAGAGTGATCACGCTTACCTCTTAGTTCTGGTAATTTAGCCAAAACTTCAGTCATAACAGTAGCCATATCCTGTAATGTGATTTGTAATGGCCGCCCAGATGTACTCGGCGCTACAATATCACGCACCTCCCGAGCGGGAGATGCAGGTACTGACACGTGAGGCGAGTTAGTCGGCATAACTCTCCCCTCGTTGTTTGGTGAAATATGTTCAATTTGTACAGATTGACTTTTATTTAAAGTAGCATCAATACAGTTAGTACATAAATTTCTATTGGGCTCCACTTTGGCTTTAGCACATATAGCACAGATATCTTCCTCTGAATCAGACATGTTTAACACACTAGCAAATAAACTAGCAACTTGGAAATACTTTTCAAGTAATTTACTATAATATGAAAACGTACTGTGCCTATAAGAAGCACAGAAAAAGTTATGACAGTTGAAAATTAATAAACTGAAAAGTTATAGCATCAAATCTTTGTAAAAAACACAATTTTAGCAAAGGATTGCTCCCATTAGCAAAGGATAACTAACCCTGATAGCAGAAAAAAAAAAAAAAATACAGAAATAAACGTTTTTTTTTTATCACAGTCAACTACAATCTCACAGCTCTGCTGTGAGTGATTACCTCCCTCAAAACAAGTTTTGAAGACCCCTGAGTTCTGTAGAGATGAACCAGATCATGCAGGGAAGACAATAAACTTCTGACTGAATTTTTTGATGCGTAGCAAAAGCACCAAAAAAGGCCCCTCCCCCTCACACATAACAGTGAGAGAGATCAGTAAACTGTCATAAATTAAATAAAACGACTGCCAAGTGGAAAAAAATAGTGCCCAAAACATTTTTTCACCCAGTACCTCAGAAAATTAAACGATTTTACATGCCAGCAAAAAACGTTTAACATTAATAAATTGAGTGTTATTAAAAAGCCTGTTGCTAGTCCCTGAAAATTAGGCTAAAGTTTTATGAATACAGTATAATTCCAGTGAAGTGCCATTCCCCAGAATACTGAAGTGTAAAATATACATACATGACAGCCTGATACCAGTTGCTGCTACTGCATTTAAGGCTGAGTTTACATTATATCGGTATGGCAGAATTTTCTCATCAATTCCATTGTCAGAAAATAATAAGCTGCTACATACCTCTTTGCAGATTAATCTGCCCGCTGTCCCCTGATCTGAAGTTTACCTCTCCTCAGATGGCCGAGAAACAGCAATATGATCTTAACTACTCCGGCTAAAATCATAGAAAAACTCAGGTAGATTCTTCTTCAAATTCTACCAGAGAAGGAATAACACACTCCGGTGCTATTATAAAATAACAAACTTTTGATTGAAGGTATGAAACTAAGTATAATCACCACAGTCCTCTCACACATCCTATCTATTCGTTGGGTGCAAGAGAATGACTGGTAATGGCAGTTAGGGGAGGAGCTATATAGCAGCTCTGCTGGGTGAATCCTCTTGCACTTCCTGTTGGGGAGGAGTTAATATCCCATAAGTAATGGATGATCCGTGGACTGGATACACTTAACAAGAGAAACAATCCTTAATCCTGAAGGACAGATTTCTGGAAAAAGGTTATCCTTTGGATTTGATCCAAAAAGGATACCTCAGAGCACTATAAGATGACAGGAATATCTATTTTACATCAGACAAAAACCAAACAAAGACACTAAAAGAAAGAACAATTGAGAAGTATAATAAGACACCGCTATTTATTACTGGTTTCAACAGTAATTATCGTGAGATCCAGCAAATTATCACAAAACACTGGCCCATTATCTGCGATGATCCACATCTTAAAAAACTCATTCCTTCTAAACCTAGGATAGTTTATAGAAGGGCACCTACCCTCAAAAACAAACTAGCCCCTAGCAAGATTGTAAGAGACAAGGTTGTCTCCTCTAATCATCGACTAGGCCAAAAAAAGACTTTTTTGGGCAACTTCATTCCTCAAAATGGAATATACAAATGCATGAAACGTAAATGCAACATGTGTAAAGTCTTCAAAAGTGGTACTAATCTATTCTCCTCTCATCAAACAGGAGAACGATTCAAAATTAACAAGAGGCTATCTTGCGAATCGACTTATGTGATTTATTTGGTGAGTTGCCTTTGTGGGGCTCAATATGTAGGGCGCACGAGTCGCGCCATCAAGAAACATTGGAGTGAACACACTTATAACATTAAGAGAAAATACCTCAAACACAGCCTCTCGAGACATTGTGCTTTTTAACACAAAGGAAGTGCAAAAACACTATCAATAATACCTATTGAGCAAATCTCTCGAAATAGTCATAATCCATTTCTTAGTTTGCGTCATAGAGAGACCTACTGGATACACAAACTACACACGCTGGCACCAGATGGTCTTAACGAATGTGTGGACTTAGCTGCATTTAATATATGACTAGGCGAACCCACCAATTTTTTCAGGCTTAAGATACTTCCTGAACTACTCTAATAGGATTGTCTTTCTCTTTGTCTTATGGAATGATTTCCTCTCTGTCTTATGTGCCCATAAAGTCTAGCCATTAGATTTATATATATCACTCCAGGAATTGTCCAAATAGGATTGATCCCTTTCCTCTTTATCAGTCTATTACCTCTGGCCACCAGACCTTTACACATTATCTAATAGCAATTAGAACCTATGACACATCACTTTATTTGATATTTTTATAGATACTTTAATATCATATATATACACTCGTACATTTGCATACACTGGGTTATATTAGGTACTGAATAATGTTATTGTCTATTTACGTCACTCTATTCACATATGTTATCATACTCTATTATACGTCAATGCATTTATATGTGTGCATCACAGAATCTTCAGGGAAGTTATTATTAAAATACGAACACGGAATATACATTAGGCCCATGGCTACACAATAATATTAACATTGATATGGTACTATGAACACTTATATTTTTCGTATTAGGAACAATCCTTATTTATGGCACTTAGAACACTTATATTATCTTAACACTTGTTATGGAAATAACATCTTTGCACTATGAATTTTTTCTGTACAATAGCTGCCTATTAGCTAGTTCTTACACTAGGTGCACTCACTTAGGAATTGTTAGTTCCAATATAATTATTACCTTTCACACTTCACTAATATCTTTCATTAACACTAGATATTTTCAAACACCACTTTTTTATTGACACATCACTTTTATATCTAAATCAACGCTCACCTCACAGATTAATTAGATATATCTAACTGCATTAAAGTGGATAATACACTCTGGCATCAAGAATCGCTATCTTAATTAGTGTTGTTGTTGTTGGTTTGAGGGTGACCATTAAACATTATAGTCCCTTACTATATCCAATTGAGTGATTTGG
Organism: Bombina bombina; assembly: GCF_027579735.1. NCBI lineage: Eukaryota > Metazoa > Chordata > Amphibia > Anura > Bombinatoridae > Bombina > Bombina bombina. The sequence goes on from NC_069504.1 coordinate 683,563,455, forward strand.
GTCCGCCCAAAGCTTTTATCCTCGCTCTTTAATACCCTAAAATATTCATACATATGACACTTGAATGATTCTCTCAGATTACGATCCCCCACTGACACACCTCTGGCATTTCATTAATATGATTGGTTACAATAACCCTCGCTGACTGGCTGGTATTATGAGTTAGTCATGTGACTGGTTATTTTTAGAAGTATAGGAGTAACTGACTGTCACGGGCTAATTGCTACACTGAGCTTAAACATTTCTACCTTGAATACCAAACGGACTGCAGTACATAATATATTATCACAGACAGTTATAGGAGTTTCATTTTTTTTATATATTAGCGAATCTGTCAATGCGCGCTACATTTCAAAATCCAGATGATTAAATAACTAAATTCTGGCATTTCACATGATGAGCTATCTATCATTTGATTGGCTCGCGGTTGGACCTTGTCTAACTGGTTACACGCATTGTTATGGATTATTTCACATGCATGCGCCTCTGTCATGTAATGATTGACAGACGAGCGCACACGCATGCGCAGTCAAGATTAGAGAACGCCGAAGGAGATCCTAATACAGGCAGACCCATGACTTCATACAAAGTATGTAAACCATTTAAGCTCAAAGCAACATGTTTTATTTATAAATGCAAATCTGTTCAGTTTACACTGCTTAGCAAAAAGTATCCATATAAGTAATATTATTGATATTACACAGATAACCACAAATTTTATTATGTTTGACGGTTTTAATAGGATTTTTTCCATCTATGTATGTATGGTGTATCCATATGAGATAAAACTATGTATGATCATTGACAATAATTATGTATCAGAATGTTATGCCTAGTTGTTTTGTAGTATTGCTTATGTCATTCAATACAGAGAATGCTGATAAGATGTTACCATAGGGATTAACTATCTGTCACTCCCCTCACATGTGTGTCCAATTAGGTTGATACAAATGTGGGTTATAAATAGCAAGTGTTTTAGTTACATTTTATAAGCCTGATGAAACAGCCTGTGTGCTGAGAAACGCGTCGCTTGTTTTTACTGTATTACCAAGTAAAGTTTTTACCTTTTATATGAACACTTGCTATTGTGTATCAATTGGACCTATTTTTGGTCTCCTGGAATAATTGCTGATTGCCTGCTGTGAGAACTTGCCATAGTCTGTTGGGTGACTGTATTGATCCCTTCCTGCTTGATTAGCATCAATGAAGATGCTTCACCAAATGTGAGTATATTTTCAAATATATACAACATCACCTTCTAGTTCAAAACTGTACTAGGCCATATAGGCACCTCTGTGTCTGCTTGTATCTCCATCACAGAAACACACTACTCTGCCCAAGAGGACGGTCTGCTGGGTGACTGTGATTGATCCCAGACTGCTTCTGTTGCACTAATTGGAGTGCTTCCTAAATTGTGAGTTTATATTGGCACCAATAGATCACATTTACTCTGTTGAACAAACAATATTGGGCCATGTGGCGCATCTGTCTCTTTTATGTTTTTTATATTAGTATAATTTTTACCTCTGTGATTACCTTGTGATTACCTTGTATCTAAACCTCTGCAGCCTGCCCCCTCAGTTATTTTGACAGACTTAAAGGGCCACTGTAAGTAAATATTTTCTATGCCTGTTACTAACTAACTACCCCAAATATGCTTTTTATCAATAGCATTTCATTAACATATCTCTACCGTATATCAGAAATCTTGTCTGCAAATTTAATTGTTTTCCAAACCCACTCCGTGGGTATCCTTTGCTCTGTACCAATCCGTTTACAATACCTAGGTTTCAAAATGGCGCTTTAAACACAAAGTTATTGGTTTAAGTATTTTGAACACTCAGTGCTGAAAATAGTGGGCAGGATAACGTGACATCATCGGCGAATAAAAGATATAACTTTTAGAACGTTATGAAACTTCGTTTTGGAGAAAATATAGGTCAGTAGGTTTTAATTAATGTTTATTAACTTTAATATGTTAGTTGTTTAGCTTAAAAATTATAACAGAAAGTAATTCTTTAAATTTTAGCCAATTAGTACTGACTTATAAATAACTCCATGAGAGTGAGTACAATGTTATCTATATGGCACACGTGAACTAGTGCTGTGTAGCTGCGAAAAATAAGAGGCGGCCTTCAAGGGCTTAGAAAATAGCATATGAGCCTACCTAGGTTTAACTTTCAGCAAAGAACACCAAGAGAACAAAGCAAATTTCATGATAAACGTAAATTGGTAAGTTGTTTAAAATTGCATGCCCTATCTCAATGATGAAAATATCATTTTGAATGGTCTGTCCCTTTAAGGATACATAGTCACACTTTGGGCTGTTAATATGACATTTTAATCAAAGCAGAGCAGTCTTCATCTTATTTGACAAAACATGTTTAATTTATGCTGATGCTGTAGTCAACTAACTGATAATGTTTTCAGGAAAGCTAAAAGCTATTAATTGTTTCACTTCAGGATAAGCCTATGCTGGCTTCACACTTTTACATATTAATAAACCTTTTTTACATTCTGAGACTATCAAATGAAAGGCAATTTCCCCATTCATTATAGTTTAATACAATGGGACATTTTACATGTGATTCAAACACCCGTGTCCTCTCCATTGCAGACAAGGCTGTAATTATCAGTGCAGACATTTCCTGTGTTATAATCATCAGCAATACAATTGTAACATATATTGAAGGTTTGCAAATTAAAACATTTGCAATTCCATCCACTGCAGAATTGTCTGTTAAGAGGAAAACATAATTATGCAAAGTGAGACCACCACAAAAGCAATTTATATAGAAAATATACTGAATGTTAAATGAAAAACTAATTTTTCCGATTTACAAATTTATAGTGGTCACCGAATGTGCAATATTATGAATTTTAGTCCATTCAAGATCTGGAAGCCTCAGTAGCATGCACAGGGCTAGATTATAAGTGGAGCGTTAAATTATTGTGTGCCAGCAAATGGGCAAATTTGGCGGGAGTGGGATAATTAATCAGCCATTACAAGTCAGACCTCTGGTTCATTTTATAAATGTGCCTCAAATGCCCCCAAAATACAGTGTAGTGTATTTTATAAAAGATAAAGATAACGGCAATATTATTTTTTAATAAAATAAGTGCACTAGGCAGTATTTTGGGCCAAAAGTTGGCGGAAGTGGGGTGTTAGTAAAAAAACGGCACTAAAAAGTGCCTTTACATTGCGGTCTATGGGAACTGTGTGTTCCCAGTAAATATATATGTATACGCTTATATACATATATATTTATCTGTTAATATGTGTATGTACACATATTAAAGGGACAGTCTACACCAGAATTTTTATTGTTTAAAAAGATAGATAATCCCTTTATTACCCATTCCCCAGTTTTTCATAACCAACACAGCTATATTAATATACGTTTTACATCTATGATTACCTTGTATCTAAGCATCTGCAGACTACCCCCTTATCGCAGTGCTTTTGACAGACACACAGTTTAGCCTATCAGTGCAGACTCCTAAATAACAACACGGGAGTGAGCACAATGTTATCTATATGACACACTTGAACTAGTACTAACTGTGAAAAACTTTCAAAATGCTCTGAGCTAAGAGACGGGTTTTAACGGTTTAGAAATCAGTTTGAGCCTAGCTAGGTTTAGCTTTTTAAAAATACCACCAAGAGAACAAAGCAAATGTAATGATAAAAGTCAATTGGAAAGTTGGTTAAAATGACATGCCCTATCTGAATCATGAAAGTTTAATTTTGACTAGACTGTCCCTTTAACACATAAATATATATGTATGTATATAAACATATACAAATATATTTAAATTTGTTGCCATCGCTGCGCTACTTACCTCCTTTGCTGTGATTAGGTTCTGATGCTGTCTCTCACGGCATCAGAACGAGGCTCCCATTGAAGCCTATTGTAGCATGCTCTCGTGAACACAATGCTTCCCAGCAATACGAACGCGAGCTTGTGTTTGCATTACTGGCAACGTGTAATACCAGCGCACATTAGCGTGCACTGGTATTACACAGTGGAGTGCAAATATCGTTTTCATTAAAGCGTTATTTTGCGATCCTCTTGTAGTCTGACCCACAGTGTTTTCTCCCTAGCATGCCTACTGACAGAAGTGCCCCCTCTCTGATTAACTAGACAGCCATAGCCCTCCATATATCTTGTCACAAATCTTGAATTTGTGATAGTAAGCTTCCCCATCAGCAGTCAAGACAAAATATTAAAAATATTAATAACAATTTTAAATATTATTATACATACTGTAAAAAAGAATAGATATATTGTATGAATTATTTAGAATTTTTCACAGTATGTGTAATCATTTTTAATAATTTTTATTTATATTTTTTAATATTCTGGGTAAGATATGCAAATAAGATATCCAACATCTCAGATTTTTTGCTTCATATTGTGTTAACACACAGTGATTCCCTAATAGGGAGAATGCAGCAATACAGACATCACCACTAGACAGCCTGTACACAGTATGAAGCAAAAAAATCTGAGATGTTGGATATCTAATTTTCATATCTTACCCAGAATCATCTTGTGCATTGGTAACAGTGTATATGGAGTGTTACTGGGTAAAAGCAAGCAGGGATATTTGCCTAGATGTGCTAATTTCCTATGCAACCATTTATATTGATTTACTTTTGAGACATGGAGGATTTTAATCTCAGACTTTTATCTTCACCATCATTTTAATTAATTTTCACATATTTAGACATATATATGTTAAAGCCCTTTTTTGTCAAACAACTTATACCATATATCTTTGAGCCCTTATAACTGTTTTAATATATATATATATATATATATTTTAAATAATCTTTATCAGATAGTGTATATATTAAGTGTAAATGTACTTTTAAGTGTATTTATCTTGTATGTAATGCATTTTTTTTCCTCCCCAATTCTTTATGCAAGAACTTAAGTCGCACTAACCCAACGATCGTAATTCGTGTTTACTTTCAACTCGTAATACTTGTTATTACTGCCATGCGCAAAAGCAAAAAAAAAAACAATATTGTTTGCGTACAAAAGTTAGCGCCATTCGTAATCTAGCAAACTATCCACCTCAGATAAAGAGCTATAGTCCAAAGGCATATATTAATGGACTTAACTATTCCAGGATACAGAGACTATTCTGGGACTCACAAATTAGCTTCATTACGAGATCAGCAAAGCAAGATGTACCTCTAGTTACTCAATTAAAAGCTGGATGAAAAAATAGCCGAGAGATACTCAGTAGATTGTATAAGATATTTTTGTAGCTTATCTGTGCCATAGCCTATCATGACTACAACCTGTAGGTTCCCCCTCAACTTTATTATTTAGTCCAGGGTTCTTCAAACCACGGGTCAGGACCCATTACTGGGTTGCAACTTGTGTTTGTGCTATAGGAGAGTGTGTTGTGGGACAGTGTGTGGTCTCTGTGTTATATGAGAGTGTGCGCGGTGTGTGTTGTATGAGAGTGTGTAGTATGTGTGTGTTATACAATAATGTGTGGTGAGTATGAGTAGTGAGTGTGTATGTGTTGTATGAGAATGTTTAGTTTGTGTGTGTTATACAATAGGGTGTGTGGTGAGTGTGAGGTGTGTGTGTATGTGTTGTATGAGTGTGTAGTATGTGTGTGTTATACAGGTGAAACTCGAACAATTAGAATATCGTGCAAAAGTTCATTTATTTCACTAATGCAACTTAAAAGGTGAAACTAATATATGAGATGGACTCATTACAGGCAAATAGAGATAGTTCAAGCTGTGATTTGTCATAATTGTGATGATTATGGCTTACAGCTCATGAAAACCCCAAATCCACAATCTCAGAAAATTAGAATATTACATGCAATCAGTAAAACAAGGATTGTACATAGAACAATATCGGACCTCTGAAAAGTATAAGCATGCATACTGTATGTACTCAGTACTTGGTTTAGGCCCCTTTTGCAGCAATTACTGCCTCAATGCGGCGTGGCATGGAAGCTATCAGCCTGTGGCACTGCTGAGGTGTTATGGAAGACCAGGATGCTTCAATAGCGACCTTCAGCTCTTCTGCATTGTTCGGTCTCATGTCTCTCATCTTTCTCTTGGGAATGCTCCATAGATTCTCTATGGGGTTCAGGTCAGGCGAGTTTGCTGGCCAATCAAGCACAGTAATCCCACGATCATTGAACCAGGTTTTGGTGCTTTTGGCAGTGTGGGCAGGTGCCAAGTCCTGCTGGAAAATGAAGTCAGCATTCCCATAGAGCTTGTCTATGGAAGGAAGCATGAAGTGCTCCAAAATCTCCTGGTAGATGGCTGCGTTGACCCTGGACTTAATGAAGCACAGTGGACCAACAACAGCAGATGACATGGCTCCCCAAATCAACACAGACTGTGGAAATTTCACACTGGACTTCAAGCATCTTGCAGTGTGTGCCTCTCCATTCTTCCTCCATACTCTGGGTCCTTGGTTTCCAAATGAGATGCAAAATTTGCTCTCATCAGAAAAGAGGACTTTGGGCCACTGAGCAACAGATCAGGTCTGTTTTTCTTTAGCCCAGGTAAGACGCTTCTAACGTTGTTTGTTGTTCAGGAGTGGCTTGACAAGAGGAATACGACATTTGAAGCCCATGTCCAGGATCCGTCTGTGTGTGGTGGCTCTGTGCCTCAGTCCACTCCTTGTGAAAGTCCCCAACACTTTTGAATGACCTTTTCCTGACAATCCTCTCAAGGCTGCGGTCATCCCTGCTGCTTGTGCACCTTTTTCTTCCACACTTTTCCCTTCCACATAACTTTCTATTAATGTGCTTTGATACAGCACTTTGGGAACATCCAACTTCTTTTGCAATTACCCTTTGAGGCTTTCCCTCCTTATGGAGGTTGTCAATTATGGTTTTCTGCACAACTGTCAGGTCAGCAGTCTTTCCCATGATTGTGATCCCTACTGAACCAGACTGAGAGACCATTTAAAGGCTCAGGAACCCTTTGCAGGTGTTATGGCTTAATTAGCTGACTAGAGTGGGACACTAGAATATTGCACCTTTTCACAATATTCTAATTTTCATGATCTATAAGCCATAATCATCACAATTATGACAAATCACGACTTGAACTATCTTGCTTTGCATGTAATGAGTCTATCTCATATATTAGATTCACCTTTTAAGTTGCATTAGTGAAATAAATGAACTTTTGCACAATATTCTAATTTTTCGAGTTTCACCTGTACAATAGTGTGTGTGGTGAGTGTGAGTGGTGTGTGTGTTTGTGTTGTATGAGAGTGTGTGTGGTGTGTGTGTATGTTGTGTGAGAGTGTGTGGTATTACCTTTTACAACACTTTCAAGTTTGACTACAATCAGGAATAAAGTACGCACACATTTTAGTCACTTTGCTAAAAAAAATCAGATATCCTGCTGTGTTTTGCACTGGATCTTGGAAAAAAAAGTTTGAGGAACCCTGGTTTAGTCTATTCTAGCACATTTAAGGAAATTGCAGATCTCATTACCACCCACCAAAGGATTTACATTAATAAAGGTTCAGTCCAGACATATTAGAAAATCACAGATCTCATAACCACCCACCAGAAGATTTACATTAAAGGTATATGAAACCCAAACATTTTCTTTTGTAATATAGACAGAGCATACCATTTAAAAAAAATTTCCAAGTTACTTCTGTTTTCAAATTTCCTCGTTCCTATGATATTCTGGGCTCCATTTATAATTACATGGCGGACAGGGGTGTATATATTTGCCCCTGTGCACCCGGCATCTCCTCTGCACATTGCACACGAGCGCTCCTTTGCGCTCACGTGCAACCCCACCCCCTGCGTGAGCACAGCCAATCACCCAAGCCCTGGTCCATATCCCGAGTCACCTAAAAATATACAGTGTGAATATTTAGGAAAACCATCACGCAAATATAGAAATACTGTAATAAATAATTTAATGCAGTTTGTTTTTTTTCAAATATAATAATGTTTTAAAAATAAATAAACATACTGTAAAATATTCTAAATAATCCATATAATCCATATATATATATACAGTATATATATTGCAGTATGTTTATTAGTTTATAATAATTTTTATTAATTTGTATTAATATGTTATATGTAATATTTCAATAACGCGCCCTAAGAATCCAAAGTTCTCATGTGTGCTAACCAGACCACTTTAAGATCTAAACTGAGAACGCAATGCGCAAAAAGGAAATTTTACATTCCTATGTTCTTCACTTAGAAAATAATGTACTTTTTTTTATTAAATATATATTTATATATATATATATATATATATATATATATATATATATATATATATATATATATATATATATATATATATATAATACATAAATACATATGTGCACACTTCTATGCATACACAATTTTTCATCAGCATATTTTGAATTGTTTATGTGTCTGTGATCAAAATGCAGCTTTCTAATTTTATATATTTATATATATATATATATATATATATATATATACATACATACATATATACAGTATATATATATATATATATATATATATATACTGTATATATATATATATATATATATATATATATACACTGTGTATATATATATATATATATATATATATATATATATATATATATATTAAACTTTAATATGACCAACATTCTTGAAAACATTAAAGGGCCATTATAGTTGAAAAATTACTTGCTCTAATTCGTTAGAGCATGAAATTTTAAGGCTAGTGACCGTGCTATGTGTTTAAACCCTGCAAATTGGTAAACACATAGTAGAAGTATTGCTCAGGACCCACAGAGCACTTCTGGCCCAGAGCGGAAACTGTCACTGATCCAATCAGCAGCACTTCTTACACACAAAATGAGGAAGAAGGAAGGCTGAGTCCAGGTGTCAATAAACAGGTTTATTGCAGAGCAGGCTTCTGGATACAAGGTAAGCTCCTATTTTACGCGTTTCGTGCATGGGCACATGCGCTTCATCAGAGATATGTTACACAGCAGGGTTGTTACACAGCAGGGTTGTGCGACTACTGCTGCTGATTGAGTCAGCAGCAGTTTTGGCTTGGGACCAGCAGTGCTCTGGGGGTCCCAAGTGGTACCTGTAATTCTTTGACTATGGCCCTTTATCTCTGCCCCTGTTGCAATAACTTAAACACAAATTAATCTAAGAAACTGTGAGAAAGCTTCAACAGCAAGCACCCACACCTATAGGCTATCCCCTCTTTGCAGCTGACAGCTAACTTGTTTGGCCTGGGAATGGACTTTGAGTGGAGAAACAAGGATACATAGAACTGTATTAGGTTACTAAGAGTAAGTTAACATTTTAGTGATATTAAAACAGTACAATGTTTCATTCCGTGATCCTAAATGTTGGTTTCTATTGCGCTTCTTCTTGACCATGTGTCACTGTAGCAATGTTATCACATCACTGAAAGTTTGTCACTGTGTGTCTAAGGCTGTCAGCTGTCCTCTACAGCAATACTGGTCAACTTGTAGATCACTAGGCATGTATGGTAGGTGGGGGGACAAAATGGCCACTCGTCGAAGCTCGATCTTAGGCTTCACCCTTGACAGCACCATATATCATATATACAGTCATTTTCACAACTGATGATTTTATCCCTTTGGTTGCCAGTCACACAAATCACTGACTTTTTTTAAACAAACTTGGCATTTAAGTGTCCAGTATTTTTGTAGAGATTTAACTGGACAGTCTGCTGAAATCCTGAACTGTCCAGCTGAATACTGGACATCTGTCAACCCTAGGTGTGTCTGTATTTTAGTCTAGACTTTTTTTTTACATCCACATCTCTATGCTAATCTTTAATGGAGTGTTTTTCATATTTTAGGGAAGTAAATGAATTCCAAACTAAATTATCTGGGAGGGCTGCTGTGAAAATACCACTTGCTTTATAATTATCTTGGATATTGTTGTGAGATTATAAAAAGCTGTTGTATGTGAATAAAATCAATACACAGATGCCAGCAACATCAGCTTGTAGTTGCTGTCTGCAGCCTGAATCTGTAGGGGCTGCATTAGTTTATTTTTCAAGCTGTGAAATATGGCTTACAGTACTTGCAACAATTAAATTCACAACAATAGCTGCAATCTGTATCATCTAGTTTAGTTCAAGGCTTACTAAAATCTCAACATGTAATAAGTGCAGGGAGACACCTGATGGATGTTAATTACCCTAACATTATTTCCCATCCTTGCTTGTCATTTTAGAGACTTAATTGATTCTGACCAAAGTGAAAATCCATTATATGTATCAGAAAAAAAGTAAAGTATAAAGTAAGGAAAGAGAACCAAACAGAAAGAGGCTGAGAAATGAAAGGTAAATGAAAAGAAACAAAAAAAAGAGAAATACATATTTTTAAAAAAAAGATAGATACATACATAGACATATAGATACATAGAGAGATAGACAGGCAGATAGATACAAGTGGATATAAAAAGTCTACACACCCCTGTTAAAATGTCAGGTTTCTCTCTATCTATTTATCTATCATAACTATCTATCCACCTCACCCTCCGCAACCGACTACACGATGCCGGCATACGCGACAAAGCCCTGGAATGGATCACCTCCTTCCTCACCGGCAGAACCCAGAAAGTTAGACTCCCACCCTTCACCTCCAAGCCCACAGAAATCAGCTGCGGTGTACCCCACAGCTCTTCGCTGAGCCCCACCCTATTCAACATCTACATGGCCCCTCTCTCCGCCATCGCCCGACGACATGACCTCAACATCGTCTCCTACGCTGAAGACACCCAGCTAATCATCTCACTCACCAGTGACCCCACCACTGCCAAGAGAAACGTCCACGAAGGGTTGACAGCAGTCGCCGCCTGGATGAACTACAACTGCCTAAAGCTGAACGCAGACAAGACCGAAGTCCTCCTCCTCGGTCCCACCACATCAGCTTGGAATAACTCATGGTGGCCCACAGCCCTCGGAGACCCTCCAACCCCCACCGACCATGCACGAAATCTAGGCGTCATCCTGGACTCATCGCTCTCCATGGACCGGCAAATCAACGCCGTCTCTTCTGCTTGCTTCCATACACAGTGACATTACCAAGAACTGGATGTCCCTCCAAAATTGATGAAAAGACAAGAAGAAAACTGGTCTGGGAGGCTACTAAGAGGCCTACAGCAACATTAAAGGAGCTGCAGGAATATCTGGCAAGTACTTGCTGTGTGGTACATGTGACAACAATCACACATATTCTTCATATGTCTGGGCTATGGGGTAGAGTGGCAAGACGGAAGCTTTTTCTTACAAAAAAAACATCCAAGCCCGGCTAAATTTTACAAAAACACATCTGAAGTTTCCCAAAAGCATGTGGGAAAAGGTGTTATGGTCTGATTAAACCAAAGTTGAACTTTTTGGCCATAATTCCAAAAGATATGTTTGGCGCAACAACAACACTTCACATCACCAAAAGAACACCATACCCACAGTGAAGCATGGTGGTGTCAGCATCAAACTTTGGGGCTGTTTTTCTTCAGCTGGAAATGGGGCCTTATTCAAGGTAGAGGGAATTATGAACAGTTCCAAATACCAGTCAATATTGGCACAAAACCTTCAGGCTTCTGCTAGAAAGCTGAACATGAAGAGGAACTTAATCTTTCAGCATGACAATGACCCAAAGCATACATCCAAATCAACAAAGGAATGGCTTCACCAGAAGAAGATTAACGTTTTAGGAAGGCCCAGCCAGAGCCCTGACCTGGGTCCAATTCAAAATCTGTGGGGTGATCTGAAGAGGGCTGTGCACAGAAGATGCCCTCGCAATCTGACAGATTTGGAGTGGAGTGTTTTTGCAAAGAAGAGTGGGCAAATCTTGCCAAGTCAAAATGTGCCATGCTGATAGACTCATACCCAAAAAGACTGAGTGCTGTAATAAAATCAAAAGGTGCTTCAATAAAGTATTAGTTTAAGGGTGTTCACACTTATGCAACCATATTATTTTATTTTTTTATTTCCCTTTACCTAACAGATTTTAGTTTGTTTTTGAATTGAGTTGTACAGTTTATAGGTCACATTAAAGGTGGAAAAAGTTCTGAAATGATTTATCGTTGTCTCATTTTTTTACATCACAAAAACCTGACATTTTAACAGGGGTGTGTAGACTTTTTATATCCACTGTAGATAGTACTTAAAGTGAAAGGGCAGCAGTAGCTGATCTACTCAACTGAGGGCCCTGGTCCAAAATTCTTTTTGGGCATCCCAAAGATAACTCACTAGTAAGCAATAGAAATAATATACATACTGCTATGTATAATTATTTTGAGGATAGATTATAGATAAATAGATAGAGAGACAAATAGATAGATCAATAGATAGATCAAAAGATAGATATAGATATAGATAGATAGATAGATAGATAGATAGATAGATAGATACTATGGGACCCCACAAGACTTGGTCCCTTTTGCCACTGCACCAGTTGTGGTCATGAAGAACAGCATTTACACATATCAAAATATTTTGCATGAAAATTGTTAAAGGGGCATGAACCCCACATTTTTCTTTCATGGTTTAGAAAGAGCATGCAATTTTAAACAACTTTCTAATTTACTTCTATTATCTATTTTGCTTCATTCTCATGATATCCTTTGCTGAAAAGCATATCTAGATATCTAGGTTTAGTAGCTGCTGATTGGTGGCTGCACATAGATGCCTAGTGTGATTGGCTCACCCATGTGCATAGCTATTTCTTCAGCAAAGAATATATAAAGAATTGAGTAAATTAGATAATAGAACTAAATTGGAAAGTTGTTTAAAATTGTATTCTCTATCTGAATCATGAAAAAAACATTTTGGGTTTAGTGTCCCTTTAAATAAAAGAGGTTTACATTTATCGTGAAACTAATGCTGCAGTTTTGGTTTTGTACTCCCTAATAATCCTTACTGGCTTATATGGGCATCTGCCTCTGCTTTACGTGGGGAGAGGGACTCACCTCTGTAAGTATGACGAGAAAACATTGATTTATTAATTAAAAGAGCTTGAGTTTTCCAAAAAACAAAAACGGAAATACATTTTAAAATGTTGTTTTTTTGAAGAAACCAACACCTAGATTACGAGTCTTGCGTTAGGGTTAAAAAGCAGCGTTAAGAGGTCATAACACTGCTTTTTTTCCTAACGCTGGTATTACAAGTCTTGAAATGACAGGCTGATCGCTCACTTTTTTGGTCAGACTCGAAAATACCGCAAATCCACTTACGTCAATTGCGTATCCTATATTTTCTATGGGACTTGCATAACGCCGGTATTACGAGTCTGACAAAAAGTGAGCGGTAGACCCTCTCCTGTCAAGACTGATATTTAAAAGTCAGTAGTTAAGAGTTGGGCTAATGCCGTAACATAAAACTCTTAACTAAAGTGCTAAAAAGTACACTAACACCCATAAACTACCTATTAACCCCTAAATCAAGGCCCCCCCCACATCGCAAACACTAAATAAAAATGTTTAACCCCTACGGACAACGCCACCACTATAAAAAATCCTATTGGCTGATCCAATCAGCCAATAGGATTTTTCCTACCTTAATTCCGATTGGCTGATAGAATTCTATCAGCCAATCGGAATTCAAGGGACGCCATCTTGGATGACGTCATTTAAAGGAACCTTCATTCTTCAGTTGGACTTCGTTTGAAGAGGATGCTCCGCGTCGGATGTCTTGAAGATGGACCTGCTCAGCACCGGATGGATGAAGATAGAAGATGTCGCCTGGATGAAGACTTCTGCCCGTCTGGAGGACTTCTTCTGGCCGGCTTCGATGAAGACTTCTGCCCGCCTGGAGGACCACTTTGCCCGGCTTTGTTGAGGACTTCGGCCCGGCTGGGTGAAGACTTCTCAAGTAGGGTGATCTTCAAGGGGTTAGTGTTAGGTTTTATTAAGGGGGTATTGGGTGGGTTTTAGAGTAGGGTTGGGTGTGTGGGTGGTGGGTTTTAATGTTGGGGGGTATTGTATTTTTTTTTTTTTACAGGTAATAGAGCTGATTAATTTGGGGCAATGCGCCGCAAAAGGCCCTTTTAAGGGCTATTTGTAATTTAGTATAGGGTAGGGATTTTTATTATTTTGGGGGGCTTTTTTATTTTATTAGGGGGATTAGATTAGGTGTAATTTGTTTAAAAAACTTGTAATTATTTTATTATTTTCTGTAATTTAGTGGGGGGGTTTTCTTTGTACTTTAGATATATTTTTTCAATTGTATTTAATTGTAGTTAGTTTAGGTAATTAATTTAATTATAGTATAGTGTTAGGTGTAATTGTAACTTAGGTTAGGATTTATTTTACAGGTAAATTTGTATTTATGTTAAAAAAAAATATTTATGTAAAATTTTATTTTAGCTAGGTACCTATTAAATAGTTAATAACTATTTAATAACTATTGTACATAGTTCAAATAAATACAAAGTTGTCTGTAAAATAAAAATAAATCCTAATCTAGCTACAATGTAACTATTAGTTATATTGTAGCTATTTTAGGGTTTATTTTATAGTATTTAGTTTTACATAGGAATAATTTAGTGAATGATAGTAATTTTATTTAGATTTATTTAAATTATATTTAAGTTATGGGGGTGTTAGGGTTAGACTTAGGTTTAGGGGTTAATAACTTTAATATAGTGGTGGCGACGTTGGGGGCGGCAGATTAGGGGTTAATAAATGTAGGTAGGTTGCGGCGACATTGGGGGCGGCAGATTAGGGGTTAATAAATATAATGTAGGTGTCAACGATGTTGGGGGCAGCAGATTAGGGGTTCATAATTATAATGTAGGTGGCGGCGGTGTCCGGAGCGGCAGATTAGGGGTTAATAATATAATGCAGGTAGCGGCGATGTCGGGGGCGGCGGATTAGGGGTTAATAAGTGTAAGATTAGGGGTGTTTAGACTCAGGTTTTATGTTAGGGTGTTAGGTGTAGACATAAAATGTATTTCCCCATAGGAATCAATGGGGCTGCGTTAGGAGCTTTACGCTGCTTTTTTGCAGGTGTTAGACTTTTTCTCAGCCGGGTCTCTCTGTTGATTCCTATGGGGAAATCGTGTACGAGCACGTACGACCAGCTCACCGCTGACTTAAGCAGCGCTGGTTTTGGAGTGCGGTAATGAGCAAAATTTTGCCCCATTGATTCCTATGGGGAAATCGTGTACAAGCATGTTTTACCTGCTTTACCGCTACCGTAAGCAGCGCAGGTATTGAGGTGAGATGTGGAGCAAAATTTTGCTCTCCGCTCACTTTTTTGCGGCTAACACCGGGTTTGTAAAAATCCGTAATACCAGCGTTGTCTGTAGGTGAGCAGTGAGGGAAAACTGCTCGTTAACACTGCACAGCCTTACTGACAAAACTCCTAATCTAGGTGAAAGATAATAGAAAAAGACTACAATGTCCCTTTAAGGCAACTCAGATTATAATGTATAAGCATTAATCATACTAAACTATTGTGGTAAAAACTTAAAAATAAAAACAGCAAAATAAGGAAATACATATTTAAAAAAATAAGGAAATACATATTTAAAAAAATAAGGAAATACATATTTAAAAAAAGAAACCACCACTTAGAATCAAGTCCAAACACTATGGTAGTGATTAAATTGCAATTAGTGCTAAATGTAATAATTGCAGACTTTAATTGACTTTTCATTAATTGCTGTTAAAAAGCAATTTGTCATCCTTATGCGTATATCTTAGCTAAACGCAGTATTGTGTCCCTTCTGCGGGATCTAATTATATCCACTCATCTACTTTTCATGTAACAGTTGTATATTCAGATTTCAGATATTGCATATTTCCAGCATTTTGAGACTAAAACCCGGGAGAGGAAATGGGCAGAAAAAGGGGCAGGGCTGTAACCCAGAACCAAGATTCTGATTGGTCTTATCAAAGTTTTGCATTTTAGTTTGGTTATGACAGTCCCAGGATCCATTGTAAAAAAACACAACTTATTTAAAATTGAACAAGAAAACTTTAGTTAAAGGGATATAAAACACTCTGTATCATTGCTCTAATAAAAAAGCATTAGGCAGTTTCTCATACTTAAACGGCAATTATAGCAAAAAATCCATTAGAGAATATATATTTTTACATATAATGTTTATTCAGATTAACATAGGTCTCCATCAGCGACAATAGACAGAAAAAAATAACAAATAAATCATATTAAATTCTTGTCTTATCACAAACACAACCAATTATTCTTTAGACATTATATTATCATATTGTGTAGAAAAAGTAGTACGGCGTGCGGCTGCACTGACCCGGAACCGGAACCGCAGATAGACCTCAGGGTTATCCAATGATAGAGCAGAGACTCCGGAGTGCCGTAGCCCGGGTGATCAAGCCCAAGGTAAGTACAAACAGGAGAAAAAAGGCAGGCACTACTCGGGGGTTTAAAAAAACAAAAAAAGACTTTTATTGATAAACATAAGCCCAACAAAAGAAAAATAGGCTTAAAAATTACCAACAGCAATACAGCAGATAGAATGACACAGAGGGACAGACGGCCTGACGCGTTTCGCGCCCCCTAGTGGCGCTTAATCATAGGCTGATTTGGAAAAGACAAGACAACCCTTATATACACAAGGAAATTAACCCCATCATTACCAACATAACTTAATGAGTAAAACTAGCATGTATTCTAATGCATTTGAAACTGTGACACGAAAGAAATAAAATAAAAAAAAAAAAAAAAGAAAAACATATTTGACACCACCTCATAATGTGATCAAAATAATTCTGTGAATAATATATATAAATTAGATATTAAACATGGCCATTTTTTATATAAAGAAGAAGACCTCACTTATTACTTATCTAAAAAATTCTAGACTAATTGCCAATTAAATTTAAGGCAAAGTAGTAAAGTAAAAGTAAAAAGGAAAATCATTATATATATATCTCTAAATGCTCAATATGTTGCTGTACCTTAGCAAAAAATATCTGACTAAATATATCTATAGATATAAAAAAAAAAAAAAAAAAAAAAATAGATAATAGAAGAACAGATAAATCTAAGTGTCAATAAAGAAGTTGATATCGCATTCTTTATTCATGCCATGTGGTATTCTAGTATGTAATTTTAAAATCCAGTACAGTTCTTTTCTGTCTAGGATTTTATTTTTGTTCCCACCTCTGGGGGGGAGGATAACTCTATCAATGACTTGTATGGACATATCTGCAATATGGCTGAAATGCTGACAATTAAAATGATTTGCTACAGCAGAGTCTACAAAGTAATTTTTCACATCTCTGGTGTGCTCACTAAATCTTGTTTTTACCTCACGTGACGTTTTTCCAACGTATTGGCTATTACAAAGATTGCAAGTTAATAAATAAACCACATAGGTAGTTTTACAATTAGCATAGAAATCAATGTGGTAAATTTTATTATCATAGGATGAAACAAAACTGTTTCCCACTTTAACATTAGTGCAAGTGGTGCACTGTCTGCCTCCACATTTGAAATTCCCTTTCTTTGAAAGCCAACACGTTGGATTCTGATTATTTTTTGTTGTGACCATACTGGGCGATAGTGACCTGGCTAGAGTTTTTGGCTTTCTGGATACAAATCTGCAATTCTCAATCAGGGGTTTTAAGATAGGATCACCTTTTAATAAATGAAGATGTTTTTTGAGGATGTTAACTATACTTCTGTATTGTGGTGAATACTCAGTAGAGAACACCACAGAATCCCTTGATATATGTCTTTCAGAGATGTGTTTCTTTTGCCTATAGTTGTTAATTTTGACATGCTGTCTACATTCTTCTAAATCATTAGGGTTATATCCTCTGTTAATGAGTCTATTTTTTAGGTCTAGGGACTGTTCATCATAAATATTATCTGACTTGGTATTCCTACGTAGCCTGATAAATTGGCCCTTTGGGATTGCTCTAATTAAATGATTAGGATGCTGAGAGGTAGCATGTAGGATTGTATTTCCAGCAGTACTCTTTCTGAAAGTTTTTGTCACAATCATGTCTCCAATGGTGTATAGCGTGAGGTCCAGGAAATTAATCTCCTTTTTATTTATTTCGCCTGTGAATTTAAGGCCCAATTCATTAGTACTGAAATATTCCAACATCTTATTCAGAAGATTCGGATCCTCATTGCTGCGCACCACTAGAAGCAGGTCATCTATATATCTGACGAAGAGCTCTATCTGTGCAGACCAGGGGTTCAAGGGAGAGTAAACGTACATTAGCTCCCACCATGCAACAAAAATGTTAGCAAAAGCAGGGGCAAATTTTGCCCCCATAGCCGTTCCCCTCGTCTGCAGATAGAACTCTCCGTCAAAATTGAAAAAATTATGTGTCAACAAAAATCTCAATACATCACCTATATACTGTCTGACTGTATTATCCAGCTTACCCTGTCTTTCCAAGAAAAAATCAACTGCTTGGATACCAAGATGCTGGGGTATACTGGTGTAAAGGGACGTAATGTCAGCTGTTATCCAACAGAAATCTTCCCTCCACCTGATTGTATCCAAAGTGGCTAGGAGATGGGAAGTATCCTTTAAGTAACTTAATTGTGCCATAGCAATCGGCTGAAGGATACTATCCATCCATTCTCCAAGAGGCTCCAAAAGGGACCCAATCCCAGCCACAATTGGCCTACCAGGTGGGCAGGTGGCACTTTTATGGATCTTGGGTACATGGTGGAATATTGGAATAATGGGGTGGTCTGGTATTAAGCATTCCGAATTTTTAGCTGTGAAAACACCCAGAATTACTCCATCTTCAATTAATCTAGATAATTCTTTTTTGAACACAAGGGTTGGGTTTCCCGGTAGTTTACGGTAAACGGTAGAGTCCAACAGTTGTCTATTGGCTTCTTGTAAATAAAACAACTTATCCATTACTACTATGCTGCCACCCTTATCCGAATTTCTAATAACGATATCTTTATTTTCTCTCAAATGCTTGAGAGCTAAACGTTCTGCTTGATTCAGATTAAGGGTGGCAGCATTACCAGAAGTCCCTGTATCCACATCTTGTTCAAGTTTGAATATGTCCTCTTGGACAGCTTTTTGATAGGCATTTACAATTGGACCCCTGCGCTGGTTTTGGAGTGCGGTAATGAGCAAAATTTTGCCCCATTGATTCCTATGGGGAAATCGTGTACAAGCATGTTTTACCTGCTTTACCGCTACCGTAAGCAGCGCAGGTATTGAGGTGAGATGTGGAGCTAAATTTTGCTCTCCGCTCACTTTTTTGCGGCTAACACCGGGTTTGTAAAAATCCGTAATACCAGCGTTGTCTGTAGGTGAGCAGTGAGGGAAAACTGCTCGTTAACACTGCACAGCCTTACTGACAAAACTCCAAATCTAGGTGAAAGATAATAGAAAAAGACTACAATGTCCCTTTAAGGCAACTCAGATTATAATGTATAAGCATTAATCATACTAAACTATTGTGGTAAAAACTTAAAAATAAAAACAGCAAAATAAGGAAATACATATTTAAAAAAATAAGGAAATACATATTTAAAAAAATAAGGAAATACATATTTAAAAAAAGAAACCACCACTTAGAATCAAGTCCAAACACTATGGTAGTGATTAAATTGCAATTAGTGCTAAATGTAATAATTGCAGACTTTAATTGACTTTTCATTAATTGCTGTTAAAAAGCAATTTGTCATCCTTATGCGTATATCTTAGCTAAACGCAGTATTGTGTCCCTTCTGCGGGATCTAATTATATCCACTCATCTACTTTTCATGTAACAGTTGTATATTCAGATTTCAGATATTGCATATTTCCAGCATTTTGAGACTAAAACCCGGGAGAGGAAATGGGCAGAAAAAGGGGCAGGGCTGTAACCCAGAACCAAGATTCTGATTGGTCTTATCAAAGTTTTGCATTTTAGTTTGGTTATGACAGTCCCAGGATCCATTGTAAAAAAACACAACTTATTTAAAATTGAACAAGAAAACTTTAGTTAAAGGGATATAAAACACTCTGTATCATTGCTCTAATAAAAAAGCATTAGGCAGTTTCTCATACTTAAACGGCAATTATAGCAAAAAATCCATTAGAGAATATATATTTTTACATATAATGTTTATTCAGATTAACATAGGTCTCCATCAGCGACAATAGACAGAAAAAAATAACAAATAAATCATATTAAATTCTTGTCTTATCACAAACACAACCAATTATTCTTTAGACATTATATTATCATAGTGTAATTCCTTGTCTCTTTCATAAATTATATCCATTCTCCTAAGGATTGGCGAGAGAGAGATTTTTTTTATATAAACATAACAGATAACCAAGGGTAAACTTTTTATTCAAACGTATATATTCTTCTCTGACTACTAATTCTTAGACTTCAATTTATAAAAGGGAAATATTCTTTGTAACTGAACCTCTTTTGGAAGTGAGTGAATCATTCGGTACCATTTTTTGAAAAAGGATTTAATCCCCTTTTTAGAAGCCGTGGGAGTATCAAATTGTTCTATAGTTAGGTGGGATATCATTTTCTTAGCAAACAGGGCTATAGACGTTTTTTACCCGATTTCCAGAGACTGAGAATAATATTACGTGCTACCAGTATGGCTAAGTTAATAAATTCTACGTTTGATATATCTAATTGCTTTACTAGAAAATAAATGTGCTTTTTCAGTATTTTAAATGTTTTCGGTATCATTTTGTTATTCCAAAAGTTAATTTGCAACCAAAAGGCTAAAACTTTAGGGCAGTTCCAGAAAGAAGGTTCTAGATATGCCTTACCTGCACAACATCTGGGACATAAATTATCATTATTTCTATTTCACTTATTCAATATATATGGAGTAATATATGATTTATGCAATAATCTGACATGAGATTCCCTGAAAGCCATAGATTTAGTCGTATTTACTACTAACTTAAAACTTAATTCTACGTCTTCTGTGTTTATATTACTCAGTAATGATTTTTCCAATCCTATCTGTAAGTTTTGTAACTGCAACTGCCTTTGTTTGTGCATAAAGATTTTTATACCATATTCAAATAATTTTCTGTTTCCCTTCTTTAAAGGTCGAAATATTTCTATCTATCTAAGACCAGTTCCATCTCATGCCATGTTTTTGGATAAAAAATGATAGAACATGTCTGATCTAGCATAGAATTCTTTGTTTGATAGTGTAAAATCATCCCTAAGGATCTGAAATGGTTTAATCATTTTATCCCTCCTATTTTTGAACACTTTAGAATTGAATCATTCTGGGAATTCCGGGTTACCAATTATAGGCAGAAATTTAGATACTTTAAAATAAATTTAAAATATTTACTCATTTTCTGCCATGCCAGTATAACATTACTAATAATAACACTCATATTTGTCACGTCCATATGGATATTATCAAAAGGTATGTGTAGTAATGCCTTAAGAGAGAATGGTAGATTAGTTTATTTTCTATTTCAAACCAAGAGACACAATTGGCTTTTGATAGCTAGTGTATAGCTACTTTCCTCAGACAAATCCAGTTGTAAATTTTAAAGGAGGGGAAAGAAAGCCCTCCGAAATTTTTAAATTTAGTCTATCACTTTAATCATACTAATCCTTGAGGATAGTGATATCAGAAAGTCCATCCATTTATTGAGGTCTGACTTGATTTTAACAAAAACAGGTGTGTAATTTCTTCTATTCCAATCTTTAGGATTTATCCCCAATTTAATGCCTAGATAAGTGATTTGTTCCTTAGCTTCTTTAAATGGAACTGTGCTTAAACTATTAGAATCTTTATAAATGCATACAATTTCAGATTTCTGTGTGTTGATCTTGTAGACAGCAAATTAGCTAAAGTATTTTATTATTTGTAGGAGCATAGGGATTTTTACTTTTTAATTTTAATTTTGCCTTTAGAAATTAAATTTTGCCTCTCCATACCTCCCTCCCTCCAATTTCCCTCTGATAAAAATTGCAAGAGGTTCTATCACTAAATTAAAGAGTAAGGGATAGAGGAGACAACCTTGTCTTGCGCAAGTTGAAAAAAACGGACCATATCTACCACTATCATCAGAAGTTCTAAGATTGTGAGCTAATCAGACTTATCACAAGCAGGTAAGAACACCCGCAAAGTGGTTTAAATATAGACTTCCTTTAAAAAAGGTTCAAGTGGTTATAATATATCCTCCTGCACTGTAAAGGATATCTGGAATTTATTTTTAAAAAAAACGGATTATCCTCAATTCACACAGTGGCCAGCTACCATTATCGTACTAAAGAAAAGAAGTTATATATATATTATTAACCCAATTGTTTAGAAAATCAATATTGCCGCTAAATTTTTGCAGCAGCGAAGGAGTTAAACCGCTGTTTGTTTTCTACTTGAATGTTATCCTACCAATTCTTATTAATTTTATTTAAGGCTATGTACCGTAGTGATCAATTTGGGCTCTCTTAATGTGTTATTTTTTATTTTTAGAAATTTTATGTGAGTTGTATCTATTTTTATGAATATTGTATCTATTGTTTGCTGATATAAATATATTGTATCAATTATTTCTCCTGTGTGGAACTAGCGTTATTTTATACAATTATTTTTAAATTTACATTTTTATTTTTGTCAGATCGTGTATATCTCTAATTTTATACAGTGGGTCATAGTTGTGTTTTTTCCTAAGGAGTTTTAAAGTTTTGTATAAGATTTAATAGTATATTAAGGACTCGAGTTGGAAATCATTGTATTCGCACATTATATCATTCCCTTTAATGTATATGTAATAGACTAAATCAATATATATTTTTAGAATTGCTTGCACCTTAGAAAGTATTATATATGTTGCTCTCTATTCCTCTTTAATATTAGTCAGAGTACTCTATTTAACAGTATCACATTTTATCTGTTATTAGATATTCTATTGTCTCCTAATTTTAACACTTATAGCTTTCATTAGCGCCTTTCTCATATTTACATTTTAGTGTAAAATCATCCCTAAGGATCTGAAATGGTTTAATCATTTTATCCCTCCTATTTTTGAACACTTGAATTGAATCATTCTTGGAATTATGGGTTACCAATTATAGGCAGAAATTAAGATACTTTAAAATAAATTTAAGATATTTACTCATTTTCTGCCATGCCAGTATAACATTACTAATAACACTCATATTTGTCACATCCATATGGATATTATCAAAAGGTATGTGTAATAATGCCTTAAGAGAGAATGGTAGATTAGTTTATTTTCTATTTCAAACCAAGAGACACAATTGGCTTTTGATAGCTAGTGTATAGCTACTTTCCCCAGACAAATCCTGTTGTAAATTTTAAAGGAGGGGAAAGAAAGCCCTCCGAAATTTTTAAATTTAGTCTATCACTTTAATCATACTAATCCTTGAGGATAGTGATATCAGAAAGTCCATCCATTTATTGAGGTCTGACTTGATTTTAACAAAAACAGGTGTGTAATTTCTTCTATTCCAATCTTTAGGATTTATCCCCAATTTAATGCCTAGATAAGTGATTTGTTCCTTAGCTTCTTTAAATGGAACTGTGCTTAAACTATTAGAATCTTTATAAATGCATACAATTTCAGATTTCTGTGTGTTGATCTTGTAGACAGCAAATTAGCTAAAGTATTTTATTATTTGTAGGAGCATAGGGATTTTTACTTTTTAATTTTAATTTTGCCTTTAGAAATTAAATTTTGCCTCTCCATACCTCCCTCCCTCCAATTTTCCTCTGATAAAAATTGCAAGAGGTTCTATCACTAAGTTAAAGAGTAAGGGATAGAGGGGGCAACCTTGTCTTGTACCTTTTAAAAATATGAATTCTGAAGGAGGGAATGTAAATAATTAAAATTGACATAGTAAGGTCATTGTATAGAAGTCTTAAAAATTGATTAAAATGACCTGAAAATCTAAAATTACTCAATGATGTGAAGAGATGGTCCCATGGAATGGAATCAAACCCTTTTTCTATATCTATTGTTATTAAGGACAAGTCAGCCTTAAACTTGTCCCCCCCCCCCCCCCCAATTATTTTTGCCAATAACAATCCAAACAAAGCAAGACTTTCATGAAATTTAAAGTATCATTGTCATTTTTGACTATTGATCCTACTCATCTGTGTATTTACCCCTGCAAAGTGGTTAAACACACAGTAATTGTTCCGCTCAGTGGAACTGCTACTGATTTGATTAGCAGGTGAGTTCTGCTCAGGACCAGCAGTGCACTGCAGGTGCTGAGCAGAACATCTACTGTGTGTTACAGTGATAGTAAATTTTGGGATGTATTTAACTTGATAATTAATATGTTCTCTAGTTGTGAGGGGATACACTAGTATTAAAGGAAACATTCTGTTGCTTTATGGATCTGTGACAGAACTGAATTGTTTTACTATAAACCATAACTACTAGCTAGAGAAGTCAGCCTGATGAATCAGAACTAATTGAAGAATTGAGCAGTATTTCACTGTAAATTCACAAACCAGGGCAGATTACTTGGCAATACTATTACAAATCAATTGCTTGATAAAGAAGTGCAGCAATGGGTCATTTGTGCTGATCAATGCTGAACAAAGTAATTTGTTTTAATGAGATGCAGAAAATTAGGAGCAAACTTACTGCAATTAGACAAGTTTGACACCCGTATTAAAGAATACGACTAGCTGAGGCTGGGTGCAAAACCAGAAGAGAGAGGCACTCAGATGTGAGTGAATATAGCTACTGTACCTTGTCTTAGGGTATGGTGCCCAAACAGGGTGTAGCCTCTTTTCTCTACTTGTGCATTTTACAAAAGAGAATGGTCCTGTATTACATCAGACTGATCCCCTCTAAAAGGATTGCTCAGCTTACAAAATATCAAGTACTTCATCTTTTATCAAAGGGTTTTTCACAGATAACCCCAGGCAGTAATTACAGACTGAATGGGTCTTGTCAGTAGCAGTGCAACTGTATCTGTCATAGTGGGCAACAGGTTTATGTCTGGTTGGCTCCATTGCTCTCTGGCTATATCACTGCAAAGACATACATTTATATTACATAAACAAAATCTGGTATATAGATTTTTAACATTGCTAAATATATTAATATACAGCTACTTATGTTTACATTGATACACAAAGATGGACTTATTAATCAGACACACACTGGTAGATAGATACATATAAATGATGCATATTGGTATAAATATGCATTATTTACCAGGTTTACTCACTTTACAGACATAGATCTCTTGAGAAAGAATGTTGGACATGTTGAAATGCTTTACATTTTTAATCAATGACAAGCTGATTTTTTTTGTATGAGGAAAATCATTATTTCATTTAACAAGTGAGAACTTTCTATTTGATAGAAGGCAGATAACACTGTTGTTTTTTATTAATTCTATTTAGGATACAGCATTGGATCACATAGTGTGAAAAAGGAACTGAGTCTTGTCTCTTGATGCAAGTGAACAGAATTATTTAATTTCAAGCTTTACCTATACATTGCTTTCTTGTCTTTTTTCTGATTTTTGGAATATCTCACTTCCCAATGTGAATTATTTGTCTGTGTAGATCTGGACAGCATTTGGAGGAGTTGTGGAGACTGCAGCTAAAATGTGAGGGGAGTATAATTTTACTACATTGTCCACTTCTTGTTTGCACAACTCTGATCATTCAAGGTCAAATTTACAAAGCTGACAATGGACCCTTGTTAAAAACACAAGAAGATGTTCGAAATTCATTGAGCATTCCTTCACCTTTATTTTCCTCAGCTTTGCTAGAAGAGGTTCCTGATATTAACATTGGACCGAGGTGCCCAATACATAATACACTGTATATCAAATACAAAACAATAGCTAATGCACAAAAACAGCAACAGTTCAGAAAAACACGAGCAATATGGTTTATATAAATGTTTGTCATTGTAACATATTTGCGTGTCTGTATAGTTATAGTATAGTAGTAGCCTCACTGAAAAGAATGAAAGGTGACTTGGTGATCTCGCAGATTTGAAAAGAGGAGCTGGCTATAGGCATTCTGGGAAGTTTTCACTTAAATTTAGGCCCAACATGAGGAATTTATGAAGACTCAAATTGCCTATATCATTTTAAAAGCACTTCTGTTATGTTGGAATTTGTTTTGTGTCGAGAGGTGAATGGTTTCAAGACAGATGTTGCTCTATTGATTATCATGTAATATCTCAATCAAGACAGCAGTTTACAAAAGAGGGGCACGATATAGGATTGTCAGTTCCAAACACTGGATCAAGAGAATATACCAGCCTTCAAACTTCTTGAATAAAATGGCACCTTTACTGGATAGGCAAAGGGTTAAAAAACATAATAGGATGTCCTACTAAATAAAAAATATTGTAAAGTGATTTTATTACATTTAACTCTTCTCAGCAAGTATATGGACCTGTCCATTTGAAAGATAAAGAACTTTCATTATAAAATCCCCATCTCTTGCATTCCATTAATGATCTTTGGTTTCATCTCCAAAGCTGCAACCTACAGGGCCAATACGCTTTAAAGCATCAAGTAGTGATTTATTTTAACTCATGTACCACCTCAGGTAAAGCACTTTTTTCCTTAAAATTAAATCTAAAAGGGGATTCCAACCCTGAAATGTCAGGAGAAAATCCAATATACACAGTATATACATTTACACCTTTATGAGCCTTGTCAATGAGGTTCAGCTGATATAATTATTGTGAATTAAGAATGAAGGGGCAGCGAGAGGCATGGAAACTAAATATAATACTGCTGCTCATGAGACAGACCTTGTGGCTTGCACATAAGCTTTACTAATAAATCCTTCTCATTTTTAAAGGACTCCCTTTCTCAGCCTCTATCAGTACTAATACATTTGCTTTGACTAATGACCTAATATGCACAAGCTGACTCTCCGTATACACTGTATTATTGGTATACCTCAAGATAATTACTTAACCATTTAAAGAAAGGCAGATAAACTACTCTTAATATCATACTCATACAAAGTACAGGCAAAGTGATTCAATATTTAAAGGGGCATTAAACTGCTTGGTACAACTATAGTAGCATGGTTACTACTCACCATGCTATTGTTTTTCCTACTATACCTGCAGCTTTCTTTAAAGTCATTCTCTTATTCAGTGATAGGCACGGACCGAGGCTGCGATGGGCATTTTAAAAAGTACAGACCTTTGTGAAGGACACCAAGGTACATTTAAAATTAAAAACATCAAAAAAACTCTCTTTACCGAGAGGGTAGTGGATGCATGGTGGAATAGCCATCCGGCAGAAATGGTATAGAAAGTGAAGGAGATTAAAAATGCATGGGATAGGCATAAGGCTATGCTAGAGGTAAGGCCAGGAACTAATGAAAGTATTCAGAAAATTGGGCAGAATAGTTCCTTTCTGCTGACACATTCTATGTTTCTATAAGTCAGAAGATCGTCACTTTGCTGTCAAATGGGCTGCTTGTTGGATGCCCATGGTCTAGTTCCACAAGTACAAATTAGTTATCTAATCAAACAAGTTTAAAATAACATTTATATAAAGACTGCTTGTGGTATACTAGTATAAAATGTTTTCAAAATTCTAACCTGCCATTTTTTTTTTGTATTGAGAGTCTGCAACTCCTGACCAAGCTCACCCACCTTAATGTTAATCACATGATCATCATGGTTGCTTACCTACTTTGTTAGGTAAGGTTTATCAGAGTAGGCGGCCATCCTCTACACACAGACACCAGCACCACGTTGCCGCACAGATCAATGAATCGGGACAGGTCAAAACTCACTGGCACTGCAGGCAGGCAACTGCAATTAGATTACACTAGCAGACTGATGTTTCACAGTCAAAATTACACAGGCAAAAAAAACAAAAAACAACCCCACTGATGTTCTAGCCCTAAAAAGGGCTTTTTGGGGTGTTGTCCAAACAGCAAAGATCAGATGAGTCCTTCAGGACTGTAGTGGACACTGAATACACTAGCCTAGCTATCGATTTCCCTAAAAAATCAGCAGCAGCTACACTGTCCCTCCTCTCACTAACAATGCAGGATCAGAATGAATCTAAATGGCTGCTGCCCAGGAGCTGGGAGGGTCTGGAAGGGAGTGTCTGCTTCTGATTGGCTGTAATGTGTCTGCAGACTGTGAGATACAGGGTCAAAGTTTACTCAATGATGACGAATAGGGGTGGATCGAACATCGCATATGTTCACTCCCACCACTGCGAACAAGCTAATTTGCGACATCACTAATAGCGAGTGCCTAGATTAAAGTATGTATATGGCTTAAGAACTCTAGCAGAGAGAGCCAAGACTACCACAGGAGACTCCTCTTCCTAATAACATCTGAAAAAATATGAAAGGAGAAACCGAGAGAATTGTTAAATGAGCGCACTAACATAAACAGATATATTATTATAACATATACCTTAAGTTTCATACAACATGTGTGAGGAGATTTACCAAACTATCAACAATAAAGATTGTGAAAAGAACTAGTTATAATAGTCACAGCTGATTTTATTATTTATTAATATTAGCTGAGTCCATTTTCCTGTGGGGATACCTCTTCTCAAAGCGTGTTGTTAAGGGCTAAGGAAAATTCTGGTAGTTACTGGTGTATGTCACTGGATCTACTATAATATCTTTCCATGACATGCTTGTAAGGTCCCATATTAACCCACACCACACTCATCAAGGTTGGATTGCGCAAAGTGCCCCGGTGCTCTGTATGTCCACTGCGAGGTACTGATTGTTTTCTTCCTCCAGCGAATAACCCACCGGGTCAGAAGAATTCTCAAGAGGGTTCCCAAGGATGTCTCCAATGCAACAGCTTGAGCAAGAGGCGGTATAGGTATCTGTAGACTTTAATAAGATCTTGATGTTGTGAGCGTGAGATACATGTCTAAGTCAGTCCCTATCTGTTAACAAAAAGTCCACATACCCTGCTCCACCAGATCGTCCGCACCCTCCAGAGCTAGGATCATGGGAGAGCTGGAGGCATTCACCATCACGTTCTGTGTGGCTGCGAAGTGCCTTTCAGTATGCGGTTGTACAGCGGGATGTTGTACTTCTCATTACCGCTACACAGGTGTCTCTGCTCGTGTGGTATGGGGGCTAAAGCCATCCTCCTCTGTGCTCGGCAAGTGGACACTGGCAGCAAGCTGGCTAAATCTTAGGTCCATCAGTCATCCTAGATCCTCAAGAAGCGCCACTGCCATGGTCCTCCTCCATAATCTCCTGTGTTCAGTCTGTTAGAGCAGGGTCAGGCATAAGGGGCATTGTAGAGGTAGATGCAGTTCTCTCTTGCGAGCAGTAAAGCTATATATCTGAGTAAAGCCGCAGGTCTAAGCACACCCAGGATCTTATGGTGGGGAGAATGCGGATATTTGCGTATTAGGCCTCTATTCAACTTCCATCCGCTGATAATCTCCCATTGAAGCTGTTATGCGGCACAAAAGAAGTATATTCCTGTAGTGAGTAGTTTCAGAAAGCCATATATATTATTGCTCTGGATGGATTGTGAATAATTCTCAAGATAATTATTGGATTAAGTTGACCTCTTTCAGAGCTTTAGAATTTCCATGGCTGCCACTTGGCCACGCCCCCCTGATTCAGACACTTTTAGTGACCAGACCCCTTTTCCATTTGTTGACCTTTTGGGACCAGTGCTATTTTTACATTTCTGCTGTGTTTGTGTTTAGCTGTAATTTTCCTTTCACTCATTTACTGCACCCACACATATTATATACCGTTTATTTTTGCCATTAAATGGACTTTTTAAAGATACCATTATTTTCATCATCTTATAATTTACTATGTATTTTTTTATAAAATATGATTAAAAAATGGAAAAAAAAACACTTTTTCTAATTTTGACCCCCAAAATCTGTTACACATTTACAACCACCAAAAAACACCCATGCTAAATAGTTTCTAAATTTTGTCCTGAGTTTAGTAATATGCAATGTTTACATGTCCTTTGCTTTTTTTTTACAAGTTATAGGACAATAAATACAAGTAGCACTTTGCTATTTCCAAACCATTTTTCCCCCTCAAAATTAGCAATAGTTACATTGGAACATTCTGTCAGGAATCCCTGAATAACCCTTCACATGTATGAATTTTTTTTTAGAAGTATTGATCTAGGCCCATTTTGGTATATTTCATGCCATCAATTCATCGCCAAATGCGATTGAATAAAAAAAATCGTTAATTTTTTCACAAACATTTTCACAAACGTTAGGTTTCTCACTGAAATTATTTACAAACCGCTTATGCAATTATGACACAAATAGTTGTAAATGCTTTTCTGGGATCCCCTTTGTTCAGAAATAGCAGACTTATTTGACTTTGGCATTGCTTTTTGGTAATTAGAAGGCCGCTAAATGCCGCTGTGCACCACATGTGTATTATGCCCAGCAGTGAAGGGGTTAATTAGGAAGCTTGTAGGGAGCTTGCAGGGTTAATTTTAGCTTTAGTGTAGTGTAGTAGATGACCCAAAGTATTGATCTAGGCCCATTTTGGTATATTTCATGCCACCATTTCACCGCCATATGCGATCAAATAAAAAAAAATTGCTAACTTTTTCACAATTTTAGGTTTCTCACTGAAATTATTTACAAACAGTTAGTGCAACCATGGCACAAATGGTTGTAAATACTTCTCTGGGATCCCCTTTGTTAAAAATAGCAGACATATATCTAGTGGGTACTTATAGAGAGCAAACTAATCACCTGTGAGAGTCTCAAGGCGCTAAGGCAAAGCGGATAGAAGGAGGGGGGGGAGGGTATGGGCGTTCAGTCGAAGAGCTAGGTTTTGAGGTCCTTTCTGAACTTTGTAAGGGAGGTGGATTGTCTGAGGTGCAGCAGGAGGGTGTTCCATGCCTTTGCTGGCATGTGGGAGAAGGATCTTTCACCCGCTGTGGATTTGCTGATGCAGGGGATGACTGTGAGTGCTTGGTAGGCCAATTGGAGTTCTCTGGCGGGGGTGTAGAAATGGCTTTGGCATTTCTTTTTGGTAATTAGAAGGCCGCCAAATGCCGCTGCGTACCACACTTGTATTATGCCCAGCAGTGAAGGGGTTAATTAGATAGCTTGTAGGGAGCTTGTAGGGTGCTTTAGTGTAGAGATCAACCTCCCACCTGACACATCCCACCCCCTGATCCCTCCAAAACAGCTCTCTTCCCTCCCCAACCCCACATTTGTCCCAGCCATCTTAAGTACTGGCAGAAAGTCTGCCAGTAATAAAATAAAAAGCATTTTTTTAATTTTATTTTTTTATATTGATTATGCAGTGTTGGATCCCCCGTTAGCAACCAACCTCCCTGATTCCCCCCCACATACAGCGTCCTATCCCTCCCCCCTCTACCTACTTGCCGCCATCTTAGTTTGCCCAAAAAATGTTTTTTTTTAATAAATTTTATTCAAAATAAAGTTTTTTTCTGTAGTGTAGCTAACCCCCTCAATAACCCCACCCCCCAGATCCCTTGGCCAATATGTAATATCGCCCCTCCCTCTCCCTCATTCATGACCCCCTCAAAAAATATTGATATGATCATACGCTTTAAAAATAATAAATAAAAATATGAATTGTTATGTAATGCTGCATGCTGGGGGCAGAGTTAGAACTGTGAGGTCGCATCACGCATCATGCATCTGCAAGGAGCTCCGTGTCTTAACCTCTTATTTGGAATTGGAAGTTAATTAGAGACTTTTTGGACTTGTCTTTAACCCTATTCATTTTACCTAACTATCGTAAATTACTAACGGCCAGATTACGAGTTTTGCGTTAGGAGCTATGCGGTGCTAACGAGCAGTTTTTTCTCACTGCTCACTTACCTACAGCGCTGGTATTACAGGTCTTTATAAACCCGGCGTTAAAAGGCAAGAAGTGAGTGTAGAGCAAAATTGTGCTCCTTACCGCACTTCTACCAGCGCTGCTTAAGTGAGCGGTGAGCTGGTCATACATGCTTGTGCACGATTTCAATGGAACATCAATGGAAAGAACAGGCTGAGAAAACGTCTAACACCTGCAAAAAAGCAGCGTAAAACTCAGTAATGCAGCCCCATTAATTCCTATGGGGAAACTAAAGTTATGTTTACACCTAACACCCTAACATGAACCCCGAGTCTAAACACCCCTAATCTTACACTTATTAACCCCTAATCTGCTGCTCCGGACATCGCTGCCACCTACATTATACTTATTAACCCCTAATCTGCTGCCCACAACATCGCCGACACCTACATTATATTTATTAACCCCTAATCTGCCGCCCCCAATGTTGCCCGAACCTACCAACACTTATTAACCCCTAATCTGCCGCCCCCAACGTCGCCGGCACTATATTAAATGTATTAACCCTAACCCTAACACCCACTAATTGAAATATAATTAAAATAAATCTAAATAAAATTTCTATCATTAACTAAATTATTCATATTTAAAACTAAATACTTACCTGTAAAATAAACCCTAAGATAGCTACAATATAACTAATAGTTACATTGTAGCCATCTTAGAGTTTATTTTTATTTTACAGGCAAGTTTGTATTTATTTTAACTAGGTAGAATAGTTATTAAATAGTTATTAACTATTTAATAACTACCTAGCTTAAATAAATACAAATTTACCTGTAAAATAAAACCTAACCTAAGTTACAATTACACCTAACACTACAAAACAATTAAATAAATTAACTAAATTAAATACAATTAAATAAATTAACTAAATTAAATACAATTAAATAAATTAAATTAGCTAAATCACAAAAACAAACAAACACTAAATTACAGAAAATAAAAAACAAATTACAGATCTTTAAACTAATTACACCTAATCTAATAGCCCTATCAAAATAAAAAAAAGCCCCCCCCCCCAAAATAAAAAAAAACCCTAGCCTAAACTAAACTATCAACCTTTTGCGGGGCATTGCCCCAAAGTAATCAGCTCTTTTACCTGTAAAAAAAAATACAAACAACCCTCAACAGTAAAACCCACCACCCACGCAACCAACCCCCCAAATAAAATACTAACTAAAAAAACCTAAGCTCCCCATTGCCCTGAAAAGGGCATTTGGATGGGCATTGCCCTTAAAAGGGCATTTAGTTCTTTTGCAGGCCCAAAGCCCTAACCTAAAAAATAAACCCACCCAATACACCCTTAAAAAAATTCTAACACTAGCCCCTGAAGATTCACTTACCGGGAGAAGTCTTTATCCAAGCGGCAAGATGTCCTCAACGAAGCCGGCAGAAGTGGTCCTCCAGATGGGCAGAAGTGGTCCTCCAGACGGGCAGAAGTCTTCATCCAGACGGCATCTTCTATCTTCACCCTTCCGGCGCAGAGCGAGTCCATCTTGAAGACATCCAACGCGGAGCATCCTCTTCAAACGACGGCTTCTTCGTAATGAATATCTCTTTAAGTGACGTCATCCAAGATGGCGTCCCTTGGATTCCAAATGGCTGATAGAATTCTATCAGCCAATAGGAATTAAGGTAGAAAAAATCCAAAAATCCAAAAGATCCAATCAGCCAATAGGATTGAGCTTGCATTCTATTAGCTGATTGGAACAGCCAATAGAATGCCAGCTCAATCCTATTGGCTGATTGCATCAGCCAATAGGATTTTTCTACCTTAATTCCGATTGGCTAATAGAATTCTATCAGCCAATCGGAATCTAAGGGACGCCATCTTGGATGACGTCACTTAAAGATATTCATTACGAAGAAGCCGTCGTTTGAAGAGGATGCTCTGCATCGGATGTTATGAAGATGGAGCCGTTCCGCGTCGGAAGGATAAAGATAGAAGATGCCGTAAAGACTTCTGCCCATCTGGAGGACCACTTCTGCCCGTCTGGAGGACCACTTCTGCCGGCTTCATTGAGGACATCTTGCCGCTTGGATGAAGACTTCTCCCGGTAAGTGAATCTTCGGGGGTTAGTGTTAGGATTTTTTTAAGGGTGTATTGGGTGGGATTATTTTTTAGGTTAGGGCTTTGGGCAGCAATAGAGCTAAATGCCCTTTAAAAGGCAATGCCCATCCAAATGCCCTTTTCAGGGCAATGGGGATCTTAGGTTTTTTTAGTTAGAATTTTATTTGGGGGGTTGGTTGTGTGGGTGGTGGGTTTTGCTGTTGGGGGGGTTGTTTGTATTTTTTTTGTACAGGTAAAAGAGCTAATTACTTTGGGGCAATGCCCTGCAAAAGGCCCTTTTAAGGGCTATTGATAGTTTAGTTAAGGCTAGAGGTTTTTTTTATTTTGGGTTTTATTTTTTTTTACTTTGATAGGGCTATTAGATTAGGTGTAATTAGTTTAAAGATCTGTAATTTTGGTAGCAATCCTAAAATAAAACATTTGGAGCGTTTTCTTGGCCTGGTTCTGGTTCCGTTGGGAGGAGCTAGCGTCGTAATGGTGGAGTTTGGACGCTAAGAGCTTGAGACAGGAAAATCTTCCCTTCCACAAGCCCGTTGCTGGAGTGAACTAATACTCCCTAGGGCAATTACATCATATTGGTGGTGTTGGTGGCGGAACGGCGGAGCAAGCAGTGTGACTCGGCTGCATGAGTCAGACCCCTGAATAGAGTGCCACACTGGCGATACTATAGGTCTGCTATATGACCCAGAAGTCTGGAGTGCGGGCGTGGGACTGGATACCGTACCCTAAGAGGCACTGATGGTAAAAGAGGAGCAGAGTAAGCGTGGGACCAGAGGACATCAGAATTACCTGTGAGGTGGACCAAAAAGCAGGGCCCGATTACTGGAATACTGCCAAGTCCATTACACCGCCCAGGTGGATAGGAGTGGTGAGCTGAGCGGAAGATCGACGCTGGCCACGAATAAAAGAGGTTTGGATTATTGCATGTACTGCATCCTTTGCCATCGTAGGAGATCAAGTAATATTTGCCTGAAGACAACCGGTAGCATTGCGGGGCACAGCAAAGCTTGGCTCAGTGAGGATTTTGCCTAAGATAAGAATTGGGCGACTTCAAAGATGAAATCTATAGCTGGTGGACATGTGCAAGTATACAAAAGACAAGATATGTTTTGACCTTTATTTTTCCTCTTCTTTTCTCTTTTGATATATCTGGCTTGCATTCCTCTGTTCTTCCTTGACTACATGGAACTATAATTCAGGTCTGCTGCTAATTTGTGTCGATGTTATAGAGCACTAAGTATAAGGCAACATATACCATCTTCTGGACATTTTAAGTGTGGTGCTGGACATTGAGCTAAAAGATAAAGGAAGAAGAAAAAAAAAGGGGGAAGAAAGGGGAAGAAAAAAAAAAGAAGGGAGAGAGGAGAAGGAAGGAGAAAGAAAAGAAAAAATATATAATTGGTGGCATTGTTGTGTATATAGCAATAGGGTGCTGGTAATGTGTATTTCTATGCACCTGCGTTATGTTGGGTTTTTCGTTTCAGGAAAATTAATATCTTACAGAAATGTTTACATAATTATGGTCACCTGAGCAGTTCCTTTTGGAAGGATATAAATATAAGTCTACAGCCTTGAAAAATTTAGCTTGAGAGAAAATTGTAATGGTTTAGAAAGTTTGGACATTCTATGTAAAATGAATTGTATTAGCAGTGTTTGCTGTTTAGAAGATGTGATTGGTTAAAGCTTATAAAAAAAAAATCTAAAAAAAAAATACAGCACAAGGTACTGGTAAAAAGTTAAAGATAAAAGATATATGCAAGAGAGTTGGGTGCTTAAGGTAAACTAGGCAAAAACAGGCTGCATTTATCTTGTCTGTCCCTAGCTTAAATATCATGTTGATATGTTAGTCTAGAACATGATTTAAGGAGTTACTTCGAGAAAAGTTTCAGTTAAAGTGTTGGGCGGGTGGTCAGGAGAAGAAGGGGGATAAAAAAAAAAAAAAAAAAAAAAAGGGGACACTTCACGTTTGTTTGCCTCACAATTAAGGTTTTTGTTTTTTGTTTTTTTTTTGTTTTTTTTTTCTCTTTGTTTATTTTGATTTCTTTTTTGTTTTTTGTTAAAAAAATACGTTTATATTGATTGTTTGGATAACACATAATATAAGTTGCAATCACATATACACAACTTCCGTGGTCTTATGAGAAAAGAGTGGTCTAATAAAACACAGCACACTGTAATGATAGGCACATAATTTTTCTTTTTTTTTTCTTTGAGGAAAGAGTTGTCAAAGAACTCACAGTCACAGAATTTTAGCCATTACACTGTACATGGATAAATTCATTATTCACAATAAAAGTCACTCTCCGGCCATGCCTCCCAAGCAAAGAGATAAAAAAAATGAGGGTTTCAGACACTCACATAGAAAGTACTCCTGAGCCGATAATGCTTAAAGATGATATTCAGCTCTTGATATCTCAGATGTCTGAAATCTTTCTGCCTCAATTTTAAATGCTCAAAAGTCAAACAGCCAACATAATGACAGAACTTAAACAAATTGCTAGTCGTCTCACAGAAGTGGAAGACAGAGTATCTAGCAATGAGGACATAATTTATAAGCAGGAAAAAATCATAACAGACAATAGTAAGACACTGAGTAGGTTACAAGATAAAATCCATGAGTTAGAAGATCGATCGAGACGTAATAATTTAAAAATTATAGGTTTACCAGACAATGGCGAATTCCCAGACTTGATAACTTTTGCTAGCATTACCTTACCTATGGCACTGGGTATTACATCTGGTGATACATCAATTCTAGTTGAAAGGGCACATTGTTTGGGTATGCCCAGAGATAGTCAAAGAGATAAGAACTATAATAGGCAGGTCTTGGTAAAATATTTAAACTATCAGGATAATAACAGTATTTTGAGGGCATATAGGAAAACAGCGAAGTTAGAAATTAGTCAAAACAAAGTATTGCTCTTCCAGGATTTTTCAAGTGACACGTCAATGAAAAGAAATGAGCTAGCTCCTTACTGTACCAGGTTAATTAATGCCGGCCTGAAGGCTAGATTAGTATATCCTGCCAAGATAATTGTGGAGGAAATGGAGGGCAATGTTACTCTGGTTAATACAGAAGAAGTGAGAGACTTTTGTAAAAGTAGGCAAATACGGTAAAACAAAGGGTTAAAGAAGAGACCTAAGTTGATTAAAATGTTACTTTTAGGGGTCTTTCGTTGTTTTTTAAATAGTATGGAGGTGCATTTTTTTTTGTTTTTTTGTGTGTTGTACTTTCTCCCCTGCTACAGTTCTGTACTTTCTGATCTAGCATTTAGAAAATAATTAAAAAAAGGCTACTAATAAGATGAGGAAGATCAAGTTTATTTCATGGAATGTAGGAGGGATAACAACCCCCAAAAAAAGAAAGTTGATAATTAGACACTTAGCCAAATTTAAACCTGATATTGTCCTATTACAGGAAACACACCTGAAAAATATTGAAGCCCAGAAACTTAAGTGCAATTGGGTGGGACAAGTAATAGCATCAGATTGTGCCAGGAGGAAGCGGGGGGTTGCTTTTTTATTTAGCAAGGACTTGGAATATAGTATCCAAAAAAGCCAAATAGATTTTAATGATAGATGGATAATTTTAACATTGGACATTAAAAAAGTAAAATATGTAGTGTGTAACATTTATGGGCCTAATGTCAAGGACCAATTTTTCTGGAATGATATGACGGCAAGACTAATGTTGAAAGAAGATCAAAATATAATTCTTGTCGGAGATTTTAATTTAACTCCAATACCATCATTAGATAGGTTATCTCACAGACAGAATAGAAGGCCTATGCAAAATTCTCAAATATTCTTTCAAATATGTGAAGAACTAAGTTTACATGACATATGGCGGGTTCATCACCCTGAGGGAAAAAGCTTCACCTGTGAATCTCAGGTACATAGATCCTTCTCGCGTATTGATTTTTTTTTTGTTTCAAACGCTTTATTACGGGAAGATGTATTTGCAGACATCGTGAAATTATAATATCAGATCATGCTACAATGATCACTTGAGGTAGGGGCCTGCGATGAGCATTTAAGGGTGGGAAACATTTTTTTTTCCCCAAAATATATGATTAATGATAGATCTTTTCAAATATGGATAAAAAATAAGTGGCGTGAATATTGTATTAACAATCAAGAGTATGCTAATAATTACGAAGTATTTTGGGAGGCGGCCAAAGCATATTTAAGGGGAGAGATTAAATTATACATGATTACTCTAAAAAAAAAGGCCACAGCTCGCGAGATTCAGTTAGCAAAAGCTGTTGCCAGGGCTCTTCAGAACTATACAAATAATCCATTAAGGAAATATTGGCTAGAATATCGAAAGGCTAAACAAGAAAGAGATTTGTTTCTTGTAGCTAAAATGATGCAGCAGGAAGCTAGATTAAACTCTGCTTATTGTGGTAGATATGGTAAATCAGTGAAGGTTTTGTCAAGGTTAGATAAAGCCAGAAAATGGAAGAATATAATTGAGAATGTGATTGTAGATGGTCAGAATTATACACAAACAGAGGATATTAGTAAAGCTTTCTATGATTACTATAAGAATATATACGCTTCGAAAGCTATAGATAAAGAAGCCAGTAAGACATTTTGGAGTTGTATTATTTGTCCACAGATTACTGTAGATCAAGTAAAGTTAATGAACTCGCCTATCTCTCCACCCGAGGTTATAAAGGCGATAGAGGGAACTAAACTGGGCAAGGCACCTGGACCAGACCAAATACCGGCTGAGTTTTATAGGCTCCTAAAATCAGAAATTGTTTTTATTTTAACTTGTTTATTCAATGAATACTTTACGGAGGGAAAATTAATGTCAAGGTTTTTCTCCGCGTCAGTCATAACCCTTATACCAAAAAAAGATAAAAATTTAACAGACTTGGGGTCTTATAGACCTATTTCCTTGCTGAATATAGATTATAAATTGTTAACTTCTATAATAGCGAATCGCCTTAAGGAAGTACTCCAAGAAATTATCCATCAAGATCAAGCTGGTTTCATGTGCAATAGGTCACTCACTAAAAATATTAGAAAGGCATATATGCTGATAGAATATTTTTGGAATAAAATTAATAAGGAGAAAATAATATACCAAGATGATATTGCTATGGTTATGATTGACGCGGAGAAGGCATTTGACTCCATAATATGGGAACACTTATATGTGGCCCTGACAAAATTTGGTTTCTCAGGAAATTTGATACAATTTGTTAAAACTATATACAATTATCCAATTTCTTCCATAGCGATTAATAATACTCAAACATCTTTTTTTAAAATGGAGAAAGGTACTCGCCAGGGCTGCCCACTTTCCCCCCTTTTATTTAATTTGGCCATTGAACCCTTAGCAATTTATCTTCTCCAAGAACTTGAGGGGATAAATATTGGAGAGCAGAAATTAGTTTTGTCACTCTATGCAGATGATTTACTATTATATTTTAAACATACACACAAAAATATTCCCATAGCATTTGGTGCCTTAGAATTATTTAGCAGAATTTCAGGCTATAAGGTAAACACAACCAAATCTGAGATCTTATGGATATATAAAAGTAAAGATAGTAGGAGTCAATATGACCTAAAGGAGGTCGAGAGTTTTAGATATCTTGGAATTATATTACATAGAGACCCAAACAGCTGGTACAGACTTAACTTTACTCCTTTTTTTACAAATATTAAAGTCAAGCTACAACGCTGGGCACTGTTCCCAATTTCTCTATCAGCTAAAATCACAATGATAAAAAATATTTTGTTCCCTCAGATACTATTTGTAATGAATAATCTCCCTTTATTTATCAAAGCAAAATATGTTAAATTATTTAATCAGGCCTGTGTTAAGTTTTTTTGGAATAAGTCAAGACAGATGATTTCGATTAAAAAGTTATCTCAGCAGAAGGAGCATGGCGGTTTAGCTTTTCCCGATATTAAGTCATATAATTGAGCTATTTTGGCACGTTATGGGGTAGACTGGCTGCATAATGTTGAGGCACTGACGAATATAAGTTTAGAAGAGACTTTTATATACCCGTTTTCATGCAAAACAATTTTACACTGCCCCAGTGTGCAGCTACCAACCAGTATAAAAATGTGTACCAGTATTTATAATGTAGTTAAAGCCTGGCAACTCCTATGTTCTCGGCTTAAGATTAATTTTCATATATCATCCTTTCTATTGATTAGAGGAAATCCTGAGTTCCTACCTGGGTGTCTTTGTAAGCCATTTAGAGAATGGGATAATAAAGGACTTTCTAAGATAATACAGCTCTTAGATGAGCAAGCTAATATAAGAACTTTTGAAAGCATTGCCAATGAATATAACCTTTCCAACAAGCATTTCTTTGCTTATTTACAGATACGTAATTTTTTAAATAAGAAATTACAGTTGGGAAATTGGTCAGAATGTTTTGCAGAAATTGGAGGGTATATTAATCTATATAAACAAGGAAAACACTCTATTTCACTCCTATATGATATCTTACTGGCTAAGCAGGGTCAATTACACTCTGAACAATATATCTCGCATTGGTCGAGATACTTTGAAGGAATTAATTATGACTTAATTAAAAAGAGCATTAAATGGTTGGTGGAAGCGCCCCTTTGTTTCTCCTGGCACGAATCTCATTTAAAACTACTTAATAATGCATATATTTCACCGAAAAGACTGGCTCTTTGGTCACAGTATAGTATGGGCCTTTGTTATAAATGTTCTTTGCCTTGGGCAGATTTGTTACATTGTTTCTGGTATTGTCCAAAAGTGTGGCAATTCTGGCAGAAAGTTAATTTCTGGCTAAATAAATTTGATCCTGAGTATTTTATTTCTGATCCAAAAAGGATTTTTTTCTTAAGTGTAGGAGGTCATAATGCTGACCTGATTAATACGATCATATTAATTGTCCGCAATCTATCATTAAGAAGCTGGAAACTCAGGAAACCCCCCTCTTTCAGTATATTTTTGGAAGCTGTAAAACAACAGATTATTTTTGAACAATATAATACCTCAAAATTGTATAATAAACAAATTCAAAGATTTTTTAATAAATGGACTAAAATTATCCAGACATATCCTCTTACCATACAATATATCCTTACTAAAGAGTTTCATAAATCAGAGTATTTCGAAGGTCTAATTTTGAGGGAAATTTTCCCAGTAGCATGGTATTGAAAGCTTATAGCGGGGGAGTGGTAAAATATATATATATATATATATTTTTTTCTCTCTCTTTTTCTTTCTTTATATGTTTAACGCACCAGATAAGCAGCAGTATAGACATAGTTCTACTTCTTATTGCTTGGATAAGTACTTATGTAAACAAGATTATGTGCTCTGTCTGATGTACTGACATCAGATTATTTCCTTATCATGTATGTATTTTGATTTACCCTGTGCGGTGCACAAAAATGAGCGAATGTGCTCTACTGTAATTTTTTCTTTCTGCCGAAAACTAAATAAACTGTTTAAAAAAAAAAAAAAAAAGATCTGTAATTTTTTTTTATTTTCTGTAATTTAGTGTTTGTTTGTTTTTGTGATTTAGCTAATTTAAGTTATTTAATTGTATTTAATTTAGTTAATTTATTTAATTGTATTTAATTTAGTTAATTTATTTTATTGTAGTGTAGTGTTAGGTGTTAGTGTAACTTAGGTTAGGTTTTATTTTACAGGTCAATTTGTATTTATTTTAGCTAGGTAGTTATTAAATAGTTAATACCTATTTAATAACTATTCTACCTAGTTAAAATAAATACAAACTTGCCTGTAAAATAAAAATAAACCCTAAGCTAGGTAAAATGTATCTATTAGTTATATTGCAGCTAGCTTAGGGTTTATTTTATAGGTAAGTATTTGGTTTTAAATAGGAATAATTTAGTTAATTATAGTAATTTTCTTTAGATTTATTTAAATTATATTTAAGTTAGAGTTATGGTTAGATTTAGGGGTTAATACATTTTATATAGTGGCGGCGACGTTGGGGATGGCAGATTTGGGGTTAATAAGTATAATGTAGGTGGTGGCGATGTTAGGAGTGGCAGATTAGGGGTTAATAATATTTAACTAGTGTTTGCGAGGCGGGAGTGCGGCGGTTTAGGGGTTAATATATTTATTATAGTGGCGGCGATGTCCCACTCCACATAAATTTGAACATATATAGTAGGGAGCTAAGAAAGGGAGATAAGGAGGTGCAGCTATTTCTAAAACCTTAGTTTATTTCTATAGATTACAAATCTACTATTAATAGTGGGATACAAAGTGAGAATAGTAGAACAGAAAAAAACCTGTTCTCAAAAAGAGCTGAAAACCTTTCACCTCCAAGTGGCAAAAAAAATGGCCTTGTTTAGGAGGACGCCTATTCCAGGTCTCAGAGAAGTGCCAGCGGAGCTAATGTCAAAAAACTGCCGGAGAGAATAGAGAAAAATGCCCCAAGATTCCCGGCCGATAGCTGGATACCTCGGCGTCGGGTGGGGACACCCTTCACACACCTCCAACAGGCAGAAAATATTTAACAGCACTTCTGGAGTCAAGGTGATGCGTTTCGGCCCCTATACGGACCTTTCTCAAACCAATAAATAAATATGTACACTTATATAGACATATATAAGTGCATTGGAGCCCTTTGCAGTTAAGTAGATAAAAACATGTAAAAGCATATGCATGCAATATTCCTTTTTTTTTTTTTATTTATTATTTTTATTGATAACAAAAGTTTCAAAGTTGTACAAATACATTGGCATATGAAGGCAACAATTTTCTGATTAGAGATAGAGTCAATTTCAATGAAAAGTCTAAATGGAAAGTCGAGACCTATCTTCAACCTGGGATTTATACTTAAATGTCCAGAAGTGTTGGTTATATACCAGGCCAGGTATCATCAAAGTTCCACAATATTATATTGTTAATACCTTCTTCATTGGTACATAGAAACAAACAAGAAATAAACAAACTTAAGGAAACAAACAATTCAACATTGTAGGGCATCCTCTGGTTTGTAAATGGCACTCTCTAAAACAGACTCTCCATCACTGAATCTGGTCCATTGGAAATCTGGTAGGGAGCTAGTATTGATTAATTTCGCTTACAAAGTAGATACTACCAATCACACTCTTCTTAATTTATCTAACTAGGAAGTATTATATTCATACCAGCCTTTGTTCAATCTGAGATGTGGTGTATGCTTTAGAGGTGTTACACAGGCCGCGTAGCTGGGTTTAAAAGGGACTCTTCCCATATGAACCGTGCATTAAAAAAGAGTTCTAACTTATTACGGCAAAGGTAGCCATACTGTTCTAAGGAAAATTGTTCCTCTACTTCATCTATCCACATATCTCTAGTAAGGGTGACAGGTTTTTTCCACAGCCGCGCTATCAGTTTTCTCGCGCTATTGAGGCCTATCTGCAGGTTCAATAATTTTAACTGGCATGCTATCTTAGATAGATTGTTAATCAAGGCTATGCTAGGGTTCAATGTGAATTCAGTTGAGATAAGCTGTTTATAATGAGATTCTATTGCTAACCATAGAGGGCGTATTCTATCACAGCTCCACCACATATGGAGCAGATTACCACGTTCACTAAATCCCCGCCAGCAAGAACTGGAAGTGTTTGGGTATATGCTATGCAATCTTGACGGGGTCAGATACCACCGTAGGAGTATTTTAAAGTTTACTTCTAATATCTTTGGAGATGTCGAGGATTTTTTAACGGACCTAAAGATCCGCTCCCATACGCTTTGGTCCATGTTTTCAGTGAAATCTGCGTTCCATTTTGCGGTGTAAGATGGAGGAATGGAGTGGAGGTTGTGAATGAGAATCTTACGTGATGTTGAAAGTGTACCTTTTGGAGTTACCCCATCATGGCATAATCGTTCAAACGGGGTGAGTTGTCTCAGGAGGTCAGATTTGAATGGGGATGTGTGTATGTAATGTTGTAGTTGGGCATATTTTAGCCATTTAGTGAATCTCCCATCTGCTATGCTAGTTAATTTGTCTCTCTCCAGTAGTTTGCCTGCCTCCGTAAAATTACATAGTGGAATTGTGTAGTCCCATTCACTAAGTCTTTTGTAGCTTTTGTCAAGTCCCCCAACCATTTCTTCATTTAAAGCTATAGGGAATAGAGGGG
Organism: Bombina bombina; assembly: GCF_027579735.1. Lineage (NCBI taxonomy): Eukaryota > Metazoa > Chordata > Amphibia > Anura > Bombinatoridae > Bombina > Bombina bombina. The sequence goes on from NC_069504.1 coordinate 683,607,427, forward strand.
ATCGTCTGGTGGAGATATGTGGCCTAGTGGGGGGGATGTTACTGAAAAGAGTACGTCATCAGTGTACATCGCTATTTTATATTCCTGCCGGCCAAATGAAATCCCCTTTACATTTTGATTCCTTCTTATATGGGATGCAAAGACCTCCATCATTAGAATAAATAAGGTTGGGGACAAGGGGCATCCCTGCCTTGTTCCGTTGTGTATTGGAAATGGGGCCGATAGTGTACCATTAACTCTTACTTTTGCACTCGGGTGCGTATATAAACTAAAAATTCTATTAATCGTTTTGGGTCCAAATCTCATATTTTCTAATGTTTTTGCTAGAAATTGCCAATTAGTCCGGTCAAATGCTTTTTCAGCATCTATAGCTATTAGCACTGACTCGATATTGTGGTATTTGACATGTTCCATAAGGGATAGGGCTCTAAGGGTGTTATCCCTAGCTTCTCGTCCAGGGACAAAGCCTACCTGGTCCGTGTGTATTATAGCTCTAATGACCAAGTTTACACGGTTTGCTAAAATTTTCCCCAATATCTTTAAATCTGTATTAAGGAGTGAAATAGGGCGGTAACTAGCCGGGTCTTCTGGAGGTTTTTCAGGTTTAAGAATTACCGATATATGGGCGGACTGAGAGTCTATCGATAATTGAGAGCCCTCATCTAGGGAAAGAAAAAGGTTCAAAAGGTGGGGGGCTAGAGTATCCTTAAAAGTCTTGTAATATAAATTGGTAAATCCGTCAGGGCCGGGACTCTTTCCTACTGGGAGGTCAGCAATGGCTTTCAAAACTTCTGTCAGGGTTATGGGTCGGTCTAGGTCTGCTGATTGTTGTTGAGACAATTTATTTAGTTCAGCTAGTTCTATGTATTCTGTCATGTCTCGTTCCTGTTCTGAAGTAGTATTATTTTCTAAGTTATACAACTGGTGGTAAAATTCTCGAAAATGAGTGGCTATTGCTTTACTATCATAAATATGATCTCCCTGCTGAGTCTTTAATTTATGGATGTGAGTGTGTGTTTCTCTGTCTTTAAGGGTTTTAGCCAGAATCCTACCTGGACGATTGCCCTCGTAAAAATATTTTTTCCGAAGCTGAAAAGCCCTCCTTTGTGCATCCGAATAAAGCAACGTATTCAATTCTTTTCTAGTTGCCGTCAGTGTAGTCCGAGTAGAGCGGTCTGTCGGGGACTGTTTGTGTTGTAACTCAAGTGTATGTAATTTTGCAGTCAGAGAGGATAGGGCGGAATCATGTGATTTCTTGAGAAATGCCTTGTGCTTAATACATTCTCCTAGGAGAACTGCTTTATGAGCTTCCCAAACAAAAAGAGGGTGGGTCTCCGGTATCATGTTATGTGCGAAGTAATCTTGCAGAGAGGAAGTCAACTTTTGTGTTGTTAGGGGATTGTGCAAGAGATATGAGTCTAGTCTCCATATGAATGGGTGTACTGGAGCGTCTGGCCAGTTTAGTTTTAGGGAGATCATGGAATGATCTGACCATGTGGTAGGAATAATGTCTGTGTCTATCAGTAGCGAAAGGCTGGACTGGTCTAGGTATAATTGGTCTATTCTAGAATACGTAGACCAAGGGTGGGAAAAGAAGGTACAATTACGCTGCGTGGGATGTTGTGTTCGCCAAGCATCAACTAAACCCGAATGTCGTATACAGTTATATACTGAGTTAGGAGAGCGTAGGGATGTTTTAGTGTTGGAAGATGTCGTATCTAGAGTGGGGTCTAAAATAGTATTTAGGTCGCCTCCCAAAACAACTATGCCTTTTCGTGTTTCTTTTATCAGAGATTCCAGCTTGTTAAAGAAACTATTTCTACGTGTGTTAGGAGCATAAACGTTAATCAGTGTAACTGGTCTATTATGTATGAGACCAACCAGAATTAAGATTCTTCCCTCATTATCTGAAGTAGTGTTTAGTAGTTTAAAGGGTAAAGAGTGGTGAAAAAGAATGCCCACTCCGTTTTTTTTTTCTTTTCATGGGAATTGAAATAGCCTATTGGGAAATCTTTGTTAGAAAATTTGGGTTCGTTCACTCTGGGGAAGTGCATTTCCTGAACAAAAATTATTGAGCTTTTCTGCCTTGCAAACCATTGTAGGGCTACTGACCTTTTTTCCGAAGCTGAAAAGCCCTCCTTTGTGCATCCGAATAAAGCAACGTATTCAATTCTTTTCTAGTTGCCGTCAGTGTAGTCCGAGTAGAGCGGTCTGTCGGGGACTGTTTGTGTTGTAACTCAAGTGTATGTAATTTTGCAGTCAGAGAGGATAGGGCGGAATCATATGATTTCTTGAGAAATGCCTTGTGCTTAATACATTCTCCTCGGAGAACTGCTTTATGAGCTTCCCAAACAAAAAGAGGGTGAGTCTCCGGTATCATGTTATGTGCGAAGTAATCTTGCAGAGAGGAAGTCAACTTTTGTGTCGTTAGGGGATTGTGCAAGAGATATGAGTCTAGTCTCCATATGAATGGGTGTACTGGAGCGTCTGGCCAGTTTAGTTTTAGGGAGATCATGGAATGATCTGACCATGTGGTAGGAATAATGTCTGTGTCTATCAGTAGCGAAAGGCTGGACTGGTCTAGGTATAATTGGTCTATTCTAGAATACGTAGACCAAGGGTGGGAAAAGAAGGTAAAATTACGCTGCGTGGGATGTTGTGTTCGCCAAGCATCAACTAAACCCGAATGTCATATACAGTTATATACTGAGTTAAGAGAGCGTAGGGATGTTTTAGTGTTGGAAGATGTCGTATCTAGAGTGGGGTCTAAAATAGTATTTAGGTCGCCTCCCAAAACAACTATGCCTTTTCGTGTTTCTTTTATCAGAGATTTCAGCTTGTTAAAGAAACTATTTCTACGTGTGTTAGGAGCATAAACGTTAATCAGTGTAACTGGTCTATTATGTATTAAGATTCTTCCCTCATTATCTGAAGTAGTGTTTAGTAGTTTAAAGGGTAAAGAGTGGTGAAAAAGAATGCCCACTCCTTTTTTTTTTTTCTTTTCATGGGAATTGAAATAGCCTATTGGGAAATCTTTGTTAGAAAATTTGGGTTCGTTCACTCTGGGGAAGTGCGTTTCCTGAACAAAAACTATTGAGCTTTTCTGCCTTGCAAACCATTGTAGGGCTACTGACCTTTTTGTAGGTGAATTAAGGCCTTTAGTGTTTTGTGAAGTTATCAGTATAGTATTGGAAGCCATAACCTTATCATGAGGTGAGCTGTAGGAATGCGATGTGTGTAGATGTCTTACCCGAGTGTAGCCTCATGAACTGTAGAAAGGACCTTTCACTACTATGTATCAGAGTAAGATGCCGATAGAGAGTCTGCATACCAATGTTACCTTCGAAGAGATGTGCCAACCAGAGGATTAAGCCTGATCTTGTACAGGAACTGTAATGAGTAAACAGCATAACATAAAACAAACAAATTTAAACAAGTAACAGTTATTTTCTAACATAACTGGAGACAGGCTTGAGGTTTAGAACCCCTTCCCTGACAATCAAATGTAGGGGGGAGAATAAGCAGTAGAACACTGCCTATATAAATCCCCTAGAGATTCATAGTTGAAACTTACAATAAAAGAGCCTCTCCACATGGGGCAGAGGCTCTCAGTGTAACTAAATATATAATAAAATAGCAACGCTATACATACTTATACGTTTTTTTTTTTTTTTGTTTTTTTTCAATATAATACTGTATAATACTATACTTTACGTCAGGACCATTTGGTCTTGGTGTCCACGTCTGCCTTAACGGCTGCTGATAATGTCTCATAGTTTAGTGGTCTTGGTTATAAATACTGTGATAGTCCATGGAGCTGGGTTAGACTTCAAGGTGGTTCGGCAGAGAGAGCAGGTTGTTGGTTAGAAACAGTGGCAGTTGTTTTGCGCTTATTTACTGTAGTCCATCTCTGTCGCTGGGGTCTCGATGGTAGATGGTCCATCATTTGCCTGGAACTTGATTGTTCTGCCTCTGGAGTACAAAATATCTAACAGCGCTCAACCTAGTTCCTTATAGCTCCTGGATAAAGGGTATCTAGCTTACCCTAATGAGAACAAGAAAAAAACAACAACAAATATTCCAAGAGCGCCAACTAGAGGCAAAGGAAAATTCTAACAAATGAATCAATAATTATCAAACATTTATTCAACATATAGTTAATAACATAGATCCATGTAACATATATACTAAAATGAGCTAAAAATACATAGTACTAACAAATAAATAATAATTGCTAAAAACACAATATAAGGGTATGTCACCAATTAAGGGGATATACGAGGTAAGAGTCATATAAAATGATCTCTGAGGAGAAGATGGTCCAATAAGTCAAATGATTTCTTGGTATAAAATAATGTATATATATATATAAAAAATCAAAAAAGTCCAGTGAAGAAATCCAGTGAAGAAATCCAGTGAAGAAATCAAATATAAAAAATAAACTGATGATAAAAAACTTTTGAAAAAACTCTTGGAGAGAATGTGTGAAAAAAGATGCGTGAAAATATATATATAAAAGTGTAAAAAATATATATAAAAAATATATTTAAAACTTAAAAATGGGGGATCCCCTAAAATCAATAAGTGTCAAAAATAAGTGACACAAATAAAAGTGTGTGAAAAAAGATGCTTAAAAATCAAAAGATGAAAAAATAAAACGGTGTATATGTAAAATCCAGGTGAAAAAATATATATAGATAGAAAATAGTGTATATATAATATAATCCAGGTGAAAGTTTCAGTTATTAAATGTTAATGAATAATCCTCCTTGTGGCTAGATCCATATGAATGATGATAATGAACTCTTTGAGCTAGATGACTTTACTTTTCTTTTCAATATAAACTCTGGTAATCCCTAACACATATGAGCTCATGCTGATAACAGGTTCCAATGTATGTGCTCTGGAAGAAGGTTCCCTTATAAACTCCAGTTGCATTAATACCTGATATCTCTCAGTGCTTTGGCCGTGTCTGTTTATTGTCTTGCAGGTTGCAGCATGGAGAGGTCCAAGCGTTCTGCGAAGGCCCCATAAAAATTTGTTGAGGAAGAGGATGCCCCCAGCAGCAGCTTTGGCTCCTATTATGGTAATTGTTCTTTTTACAGAGTTCACGCTGCTTTCAGCTTAATGTTTGCCAGAACTGACAGTGAAGGTAATATGTGAGGGCAAGGTACCACTTATCGCTGCTCTGCTGAAAGTGTTATATTTAAATTTACATAACCGTTATGCAAAAGAGTTCATAAACACTGGGGCACACTGAGCGCTTGATTATCAACATTCTTTTATCTCACCCCTTCGCCACCAGCGCAGTCGGTGTCCAGATGAGGGTATGCGATGTTGCTGGTCACTTATGGCACTCTCCGCTATCTTTCCAGCCTATTTGCCTTGCAGACCTGTCCTCCAACACCGCGTGTGTTGTGGTCACATGGGGCCAATATGGCGCTTCCCGGCTCTGTGCATAATGATCCCAGGGTGATAGTGGAGTGCTGTTGCCGCAACTGACTTTCCGGCTTTATAGTTTTATACTCACCGGTTCCTCTTATGCATCCAAGGGTCTTGATGACCTGTTACACTGCTCTGCACTTCATATCTCGAATCTCCAGGGGAAGTCTGCACGGAGCTCTACACAATTGCAGCCATGCTGGTTCGTGGCTGACTCCGCCCCCCGCAATATTCCTTTTTAATAAAGGCTTTAACTATGTATTTACTGTAAATATTTCACATTCCAATGTTTTGCACATAGCAGAATATCTTATATATATATATATGTAATTATGAATAAATAGAACATATTCTGTTATGTAAAGAACATTGGAATATGAAATATTCACATATTTATGTTGAGTTAGCACAAATGAGTATATGCAATCATGTTTTTTTCTACTTTTTTTTATCAATTGACTTCTGTGGGGGAATACGTGAACGTGCATTCAATATTCTAACGTTGTGTTTTCGTGCTCATCAGGATAGCGCAAGAGCTAAAACAGTTTACTTTCAACTCATAATACAAGCGCAACCCAACGAGCCAAATGTCTAACTTCTAGCGCAATTAAAGCTTAAGCAGAAGCATTAATTTGCACTCCGCTCGTAATCCAGCCCTTTATGTAGTACAGCAATGCACTTTGTTTCATCACTTGGTAAAAATGTTGGTGAGTTTTTGAAATAACTGATAAAGCAGACTATTTCTTCTTTTTCCAATGATTTCCCATGGTGCTCATAATAAGGACATACAGTTTGCTATAAAAAGCTAGCCACTTTGTATCTCTAACTCTAAGAGGGATTATTCAAATTACATAAAGCCTCTGGAAGTTTTGGGGTGTGCATCGCTCAAGTTCAAAAATATAAAAATAAAATCCTTTCCAAAAGCAAATCATAAGTCTTTTTCCTAGGCAAATCTTAGTTCAATCATGCTATTTTTTTTAAATTTTAAATTTTTATTGAAATTTTGATAGAAGGCATACATACAATGCTAAATAGGGTAGCATATTAACAGTAATTGAATACAGGCAGCATGTGACATAACCTTATAATGGACAGTATGTATTCCTAGATAAGAGAGGAAAAGAAAAGAATATGTTATGCAGTTAGTATGCCAAGTACTCTAATCACCTCCATAATGATCAGAGAGGCCACTCTTGGACCTTTACGCTAAATATAACAAACTAGTGGAGGTTGATTACAACCAAGGAGATCACTTGTGGATCTCGAGCTAGTAACACACCGTGCTTTCTAATTTTACTATTATAACTGGCAACTGTTACACACAAAGATATGGACACCTTTAAGAGCAATTAGTTGGATTATCAAATATAGAACATAAGACGCAACTGTGCATATAATTACTAATCAGAGTGGGAGCACTGCTAGACCGGATGGGGCTATGAATAAAAAAAAAACAACACATAGTACATAATGGCTTTGTAACCACTCTAACCCTCAGCACAATCTACTATCCTGGTGTGTGTGATAAATATCATCTCAGTCATATAATACATGCTTAGAATACTATATACGCATTTGTAACAAACAATCATTACGTATAGTAAATAAGTAAAACAGCTGCAGTTCCTGAGATATCTTACCTATCTTAGACAGTACAATTATGGCTTCAATACTGTCACATAGCATATGCTAATTTATAACTATATGAGGATACAGACATTCAACTTGATATAAGGAGAGGGGATTATTATTTAACTTGTTAGCAACTATAAATCCATATTTGCAAGTAGTGATGGGTGTGGGGAGCGCTCTAAAAGAGCTGTGAGTATAAACTATGATTTGAAGTGTGTATACACTGTGATAGAATGTGTATGGATTTACCAAATATAATTTCTTTGAATAAATATAATTACTTTGAATCATAAATTTTGTGTGGTTCTGGTGTTATGTAGTGTCTCTCCAAAAAATGTGAACAAATAAACAAACAAAAACAAAACGTTGATTCTTAAAATTCTTCAAGGACAATTTTATAAAATCCTTCTATTTATTCAAAATGTGTATGCTCGGTGTATTATCACTGTACCTTTAAATAATTTAAAGGTACAGTGATAATACACCGAGCATACACATTTTGAATAAATAGAAGGATTTTATAAAATTGTCCTTGAAGAATTTTAAGAATCAACGTTTTGTTTTTGTTTGTTTATTTGTTCACATTTTTTGGAGAGACACTACATAACACCAGAACCACACAAAATTTATGATTCAAAGTAATTATATTTATTCAAAGAAATTATATTTGGTAAATCCATACACATTCTATCACAGTGTATACACACTTCAAATCATAGTTTATACTCACAGCTCTTTTAGAGCGCTCCCCACACCCATCACTACTTGCACATTTCTATACATCTGATATTGGGAGCATATCAGATTTGGGGAAGCTAGTTGAGTCCTATCTACGTATCACTCCACACTTTCCTTTTCTTATAAATCCATATTTACCCGCCCTATGTAGTTAATACAGTCTCAGTTGTAGGAGGTGTAATGAACAACGTCCACACAGTAAATAAAAATGAATAATGTATTTTCATCAAATTGTCCAGTAAGAGGAAAATTACAAAGTTCTCTCGCATCAAGCCATGCTGTCAGCAGACACGTAGCACAACGGCTCTAACCCATGCCTGTCCTCCACAACTGTGCCACAAGCTTGGGGTATAATTTATCGTCGGGTGCCTTGAAAATCATGTGCCACATTGCCGTTGTTAGAGTGGCAGTACTGTAGACAATCTTCTTGAGTCTTTGGCATCGAGTGACATAAAGAGCAAGCTCTGAGTAGTGGGGTAGAAATCCCAGCAGTGAGAAGGTGAAAGGTATGCCTTTTGGCCTTTTAGGACGGAGATTCACAGGGGTAATCTCTGCAGCTCGATGCGTATTAACATCATCTTGGCAAGCGTTGTGAGGGTAAAGTAAATCCGGACGGCTCCAGACTAATGTATTCATAAATTTTTGGTGCATCGAGGTTTTCATCTGCTCCTCATTCTGTAATGTCTCAGGCTCAATACCCCGACACGCTTCCACCATTGGTGAGGCTGTGGTATAAGGCTGAGGGTCATTTATTGCGCTCGTCGCCCCGTCTGAACTGTCTACCTCTGCTACTGTTGCTCTCTGGTGCAAAAGATCCAGATCAGTTCTCAGGTGTCTAGTTGTAAGTGTGTTGACTTCGTCTGCAGTAGGAGTCTCACATATACAGCGCTGTATAGTAGCGATCATCTCCTCCTCTAGTCGGGACAAAGCTGCACATATAAGTTCCTTAATTATTCGGGATTGTGTATCCATGATGAGCATTAGTTGTAATGAATGGTCTCTTCTCAAAGTGTTGCTCTTTTAGCAGAACAAGAAGTTAGATCGTGCTCCAGCACAACCGGCTGGCATATATCTGGTATTATCAGATCAATGGAGGGGTGAGTGAGGTTCCAAGCCGTCTCTAGGCCTCTGCTGCGTACCTCACCAATTCTGGGCTGCTAGGCTGAAGTAAACAATAAATAGTACTTAAGTCTTTTCCACGAGGATTAGATATCCTCACCTAACTGAAATTTAACTTAGTGGGAGAAATTTAGGAGTGATAAACAGCAGATTTAACATCTCCTCTGTAGAGCCCTAATTAAAAGCAGCCATCTCAGTCGGTAGTTGGACACGCCCCCCAATCATGCTATTTTTTTCCATTGTATTACATTTTTTTAAAGCATTAAAAATATAATCAGACAAAATTATTTTACGGGGAAATGTTTTCAGTTCAGCTTCTTCCAACCACGGCCTAATCTTTGGAAAAACACATTTGCCAAAAGAAAACTCCAAATTTGGCCAGACCCTTTTAACAGATGCATAAAATTAAATGACAAAAATATAAGGGACAAAAACAACTTTGGGTTTACCATACCTAAACCTCCTTTTCTCCTGGTAAGTAAGTTACATTTATTTTAAGAATATTGAGGCAATTTCCAAAGAAAAGCTGAAAAATACCTTTCTATAGAGGGATGCACCATATTTTCAAGAGGAGGATAATAATTAAAAATCGGATCCAAAAAGGTTCTAATAATTTTCACTCTTTTTGAGGAAGACATTTTCCATGACTTCCAACTACTAACTTTCCCAGCACAAACCTTAAAGGGCCACTAAACCCAAAATCTTTCTTTCATGATTCAGATAGAGAATACAAATTTAAACAACAATACAATTTACTTCTATTATTTATTTTGCTTCATTTTTTAGATATCCTTAGTTGAAGAAATAGCAATGCACATGGGTGAGCCAATCACACGAGGCTTCTATGTGAAGCAACCAATCAGCAGCTACTGAGCATATCTAGATATGCTTTTCAGCAAAGAATATCAAGAGAATAAAACAAATTAGATAATAGAAGTAAATTAGAAAGATGTTTAAAATTGCATTTTCTTTCTAAATCATGAAAGAAAAAATTTGGGTTTCATGTCCCTTTAAGCTTATTTTCCCAGCTAACTTGAACTGAACCTGTACCTTTAACGATAATACCAAGTATATGTAAGCTGTCTTTTTCTTCATTTACATCAGGAAGAGGAGGGAATTTGGATTCTAAAGAAAGCATTTTACATTTATTTATGTTCAAAAGAGATTTTGCTGGGGGGGGGGGGGGGGGGCGTGTCCGACCATCGCCCAAGATTGCTGCTTAAAACTTAGGCTGTGATTTAGTGCAATTCAATCCGCTGGTTATTGCCTAACTACCACACAATTTACAGCATCCCTGAGGGGAATAGTTTATTCAAACATCTGAGGAACAGACCTATATATTTTTTTTCTACGAAAATTCAGCCCAGCAGACCATATTAGAGGAGGTACACAGCGGAGGCCTTCCCTCGGCCTAGACCTTCATCTACCCCCCCTTTTATACCTGTTTAAGGTTTGAAAGTACGCAGATACTAACGTTGTTCTAAGCCCTTGCTTTACACTCAGGATCTATTGAGACAGCTTTATTTGGTTTTTGCCGCTGTCTAGCATGGAAGACATCCAGCAAGTGCTGCAGGCCCTCTTTGCAGATTTCAAGGTGGAGCTAGGGAAGCAGTTGGAGCATTTGGGAAAGATTACTAAACCCAATGTGATGCAATCCCTGGATCACTGGCAAGTACCTACAGATGCGCCATTGATCGCAGAGCAGCGGGAGTGGGAGCCCGAATATAATGAGATGCTATGGGACAACTCGGCCACGGGGAAAGCGGCAGACCCGGAGACACGGGAGATAGCCCAATTGGCTAATTCATGTGGCAGATCAATACCCATACAGAGCGACCCTCAGGATTGTTTTCATACCCTGCCTGACGGGCTATGGTGGGGAGCGAAGGGCCCTGACTGCCTGATATCGACACCTCACTCTTTTGCCTGGCTGCCCTGGACAGAGGTGAGCGCCGGACGCTCGTATACACAGATGAGCAGAGATCCTCTAACCCTACTGCGGCTGCTTTGCTCCGAAGCCGCTGTAGCAGCAGATACGCAGCCCTGCAGTAATATCTTACTTTGCCTTCCCTGGTCCAGTGAACTGAACTCTTCTATCAGAACGGGATGCAGGTTTCTGCCTGAGAAAGCCAGAATAGGGTAACCGGTTTGTGACAACTTATGGACTGGTTCAAGGGACATTCAGACTTTAGCCAGATATGTGAGGTCAGTGCGAGGCTGTTCTGAGAGACTCCATGTATTGCCCGTTACGATACAGTCTACTGTTATTCAATAGACTCCTGAATTATACCAATGTTATATCAGGCTTCCAGCTCTCCCTAGTTCCGTGTAGGTTTTTTTTTACATAGAAGTGCTCAATAGAGGCCACCCTGGGTTGTCTTATATGCTACAAGCTGAAGCCCTTAATACCATAGACATCTGTACATTAGCTAGGTTTTGCTTCAACTTGCTCTGCTAGTCATTTAGGTTAATAGTACTTTGCTTATCTCTACCTATGGCCGACAGAGTTTTATTTTTCAGACTTAAAGGGACTGTCTAGTCAAAATTAAACTTTCATGATTCAGATTGGGCATGCAATTTTAAACAACTTTTCAATTTACTTCTATTATCTAATTTGCTCAATTGTTTAGATATCCTTTGTTAAAGAAATATCAATGTACATGTGTGAGCCAATCACACAAGGCCTTTATGTGCAGCAACCAATCAGCAGCTACTGAGCATATCTAGATATGCTTTTCAGCAAGTGATATCAAGAGAATGAAGCAAATTAGATAATAGACATAAATTAGAAAGTTGTTTAAAATGACATGCTCTTTCTAAATCATGAAAGAAAAAAATTGGGTTTCATGTCCATTTAAGTATTCAGGGTGTTGCCATGATAAATTAATACATAGACATTGTAATGCTATGTATTAAACAATATAACATAAGACAAATGGTTGTTGCTTATATGATAAATCCACAGTAAAGTACAGCTTTAAATTAGTTATTTGTGTCACAATAGTAACTACACGTAAAAGGTATTTCCTTAGGCCTAGATTTAGAGTTGGGTGGTAGCCGTCAAAACCAGCGTTAGAGGCTCCTAATGCTGGATTTTACCGCCCGCTGGTATTTGGAGTCAGTCAGGAAAGGGTCTAACGCTCACTTTGCAGCCGCGACTTTTCCATACCGCAGATCCCCCTACGCCATTTGCGTATCCTATCTTTTCAATGGGATCTTTCTAACGCCGGTATTTAGAGTCATGGCTGAAGTAAGCGTTAGAAATCTAACGACAAAACTCCAGCTGCAGAAAAAAGTCAGTAGTTAAGAGCTTTCTGGGCTAACGCCGGTTTATAAAGCTCTTAACTACTGTGCTCTAAAGTACACTAACACCCATAAACTACCTATGTACCCCTAAACCGAGGTCCCCCCACATCGCCGCCACTCTATTAAAATCTTTTAACCCCTAATCTGCCGCTCCGTACACCGCCGCCAGCTACGTTATCCCTATGTACCCCTTATCTGCTGCCCCTAACATCGCCGACCACTATGTTATATTTATTAACCCCTAATCTGCCGCCCCCGCTATCGCTGACACCTGCATATTATTATTAACCCCTAATCTGCCGCTCCGTACACCGACACAACCTACATTATCCCTATGTACCCCTAATCTGCTGCCCCTAACACCGCCGACCCCTATATTATATTTATTAACCCCTAATCTGCCGCCCCCAACGTCGCCTCCACCTACCTACAATTATTAACCCCTAATCTGCCGACCGGATCTCACTGCTACTCTAATAAATGTATTAACCCCTAAAGCTAAGTCTAACCCTAACCCTAACCCTAACACCCCATAAGTTAAATATAATTTAAATCTAACTAAATAAATTAACTCTTATTAAATAACTTATTCCTATTTAAAGCTAAATACTTACCTGTAAAATAAACCCTAATATAGCTACAACATAAATTATAATTATATTGTAGCTATTTTAGGATTAATATTTATTTTACAGGCAATTTTGTAATTATATTAACCAGGTACAATAGCTATTAAATAGTTAATAACTATTTAATAACTACCTAGATAAAATAATTAAAAAATTACCTGTAAAATAAATCCTTACCTAAGTTACAATTAAACCTAACACTACACTATCAATAAATTAATTAAATACAATACCTACAAATAAATACAATTAAATAAACTAACTAAAGTACAAAAAATAAAAAAGAACTAAGTTACAAAAAATAAAAAAATATTTACAAACATTAGAAAAATATTACAACAATTTTAAACTAATTACACCTACTCTAAGCCCCCTAATAAAATAACAAAGACCGCCAAAATAAAAAAATGCCCTACCCTATTCTAAATTAAAAAAGTTCAAAGCTCTTTTACCTTACCAGCCCTGAAAAGGGCCCTTTGCGGGGCATGCCCCAAAGAATTCAGCTCTTTTGCCTGTAAAAAAAACACATACAATACCCCCCCCCAACATTACAACCCACCACCCACATACCCCTAATCTAACCCAAACCCCCCTTAAAAAAACCTAACACTAAGCCCCTGAAGATCTTCCTACCTTATCTTCACCTCGCCGGGTATCACACCGATCCGTCCTGGCTCCGATGTCTTGATCCAAGCCCAAGCGGGGGGCTGAAGATGTCCATGATCCGGCTGAAGTCTTCATCCAAGCGGGAGCTGAAGAGGTCCATGATCCAACTGAAGTCTTCTATCAACGGCATCTTCAATCTTCTTTCTTCCAGATCCATGTTCATCCCGCCGACGCAGAACATCCATCTTCACCGACGACTTCCCGACGAATGACGCTTCCTTTAAGTGATGTCATCCAAGATGGCGTCCCTTGAATTCCGATTGGCTGATAGGATTCTATCAGCCAATCGGAATTAAGGTAGGAAAATTCTGATTGGCTGATGGAATCAGCCAATCAGAATCAAGTTCAATCCGATTGGCTGATCCGATCAGCCAATCAGATTGAGCTCGCATTCTATTGGCTGTTCCGATCAGCCAATAGAATGCGAGCTCAATCTGATTGGCTGATCGGATCAGCCAATCGGATTGAACTTGATTCTGATTGGCTGATTCCATCAGCCAATCAGAATTTTCCTACCTTAATTCCGATTGGCTGATAGAATCCTATCAGCCAATCGGAATTCGAGGGACGCCATCTTGGATGACGTCCCTTAAAGGAACCGTCATTTGTCGGTGAAGATGGATGGATCCGCGCTGGAGGTCTTGAAGATCAGCCGGTCGTCATCGGATTGAAGAACATAGAAGATGCGGCTTGGATGAAGATGTTTGCCGGTCCGGATGTCCTCTTCTGCCCGCTTGGATCAAGACTTCAGCCGGAGGATGGACATCACTCTTCAACCCCTGCTTGGGCTTGGATCAAGATTTCGGAGGCTTGGATCAAGACTTCGGTGGACGGATCGGTGAACCTGGCATGGTGAAGATAAGGTAGGAAGATCTTCAGGGGCTTAGTGTTAGGTTTATTTAAGGGGTGTTTTGGTTAGATTAGGGGTATGTGGGTGGTGGGTTGTAATGTTGGGGGGGGGTATTGTATGTTTTTTTTTACAGGCAAAAGAGCTGAATTATTTGGGGCATGCCCCGCAAATGGCCCTTTTCAGGGCTGGTAAGATAAAAGAGCTTTGAACTTTTTTAATTTAGAATAGGGTAGGGCATTTTTTTATTTTGGGGGTCTTTGTTATTTTATTAGGGGGCTTAGAGTAGGTGTAATTAGTTTAAAATTGTTGTAATATTTTTCTAATGTTTGTAAATATTTTTTTATTTTTTGTAACTTAGTTCTTTTTTATTTTTTGTACTTTAGTTAGTTTATTTAATTGTTTTTATTTGTAGGTATTGTATTTAATTAATTTATTGATAGTGTAGTGTTAGGTTTAATTGTAACTTAGGTTAGGATTTATTTTACAGGTAATTTTGTAATTATTTTAACTAGGTAACTATTAAATAGTTATTAACTATTTAATAGCTATTGTACCTGGTTAAAATAAATACAAAGTTGCCTGTAAAATAAATATTAATCCTAAAATAGCTACAATATAATTATAATTTATATTGTAGCTATATTAGGATTTATTTTACAGGTAAGTATTTAGCTTTAAATAGGAATAATTTATTTAATAAGAGTTAATTTATTTCGTTAGATTTAAATTATATTTAACTTAGGGGCGTGTTAGTGTTAGGGTTAGACTTAGCTTTAGGGGTTAATACATTTATTATAGTAGCGGTGAGCTCCGGTCGGCAGATTAGGGGTTAATTATTGTAGGTAGCTGGCGGCGACGTTGTGGGGGGCAGATTAATAAATATAATATAGGGGTCGGCGGTGTTAGGGGCAGCAGATTAGGGGTACATAACTATAATGTATGTTGCGGCGGTGTACGGAGCGGCAGATTAGGGGTTAATAATAATATGCAGGTGTCAGCGATAGTGGGGGCGGCAGATTAGGGGTTAATAAATATAACATAGTGGTCGGCGATGTTAGGGGCAGCAGATTAGGGGTACATAGGGATAACGTAGCTGGCGGCGGTGTACGGAGCGGCAGATTAGGGGTTAATAATAATATGCAGGGGTCAGCGATAGTGGGAGCGGCAGATTAGGGGTTAATAAGTGTAAGGTTAGGGGTGTTTAGACTCGGGGTACATGTTAGGGTGTTAGGTGCAGACTTAGGAAGTGTTTCCCCATAGGAAACAATGTAGCTGCGTTAGGAGCTGAACGCTGCTTTTTTGCAGGTGTTAGGTTTTTTTCCAGCTCAAACAGCCCCATTGTTTCCTATGGGGGAATCGTGCACGAGCACGTTTTTGAAGCTGGCCGCGTCCGTAAGCACCGCTGGTATCGAGAGTTGCAGTTCCGGTAAATATGCTCTACGCTCCCTTTTTGGAGCCTAACGCAGCCCTTCTGTGAACTCTAAATACCAGCGGTATTTAAAAGGTGTGGGGAAAAAAAAGCATGCGTAGCTAACGCACCCCTTTGGCTGCAGAACTCTAAATCTAGCCGTTAGTTACTTGTGTGACTTGATATAGCCTTGTAACTTATCGCCTGTAATCTGGGGTGCAAAGAGGACAGAAGGATAAGTTATGGCTTTGCTTATCGTAAGAATATAAGTTCATACCTCGAGTCCTTATGTAAGAGCACCACTGCTATTTCAGCTACTGGACCGATGAGGGAAAGAATTTCCCCCGGCGTCTGAGTGTGGAGAGAGACGTTGCTGCAAGCTGTTTGCCGTAGCTGATGACGTAGGTGTCAGCGCTCTGGAACAGACTCTGTATCTTCAGAAGGGAAAGACTCAGAAGGGAAAGAATGCTGAAAAGTAAGTAAATCTGTAAGAATCTTGCTAGACACTTGTAGGGAAAAAAGGGTGTCCTTGCTGAAGGCTAGAATCTCCTCAGGAAGAAGGAAGTGGCTGAGGTTAACTGAGTAACTTCAATAATCCAGCAACGAGTAAGGCAGGAAGTGACTTTTTATAGGGAGGAGGTGATCTCCTTAAAGGTGTAGCGCAACAAGAAGAAAAGGTGATTCCTTACAGACATCTATAAATACATCCCCAACAGTTCACTATCTATAATCTTACGTGTTCCTAGGAACAGCATTAATTTATTCGGTTATTTTGATTCTGTTAACCATATAGGGAACACTGCAGCTTTAGAATCAGCTCTGGCATTTAAACCACTGTTATTTTAAGCTATTGAGTTGTAAATTTTCGTTTATATCTTAAAATATGGCTGTAATGATCTATATTGGAACAGTATTGTATTATAAAATGAGGTTTTCATATTGCTATTTCATGACCATAGGTTCCTATAGTCCATCGGTATGGTATGCCTAGACAAAGTATGTTCAATATACAGTTAATTTTACTTGTGTATAAATATCGTCATCTCTGTGTGTCCCATGGCTCTTAGCCGTCAGAGAAAGCGAGGTCAGGTCATAGAACTGGAACCTTTTGCTGTTATATATATGGTTGTTAATGTTTCATATAATCTATATGTTCATGACAGTACTAGGTTTTGAAACTGTATGTCTTTATTAACCTCAATAAAAATATTTTAAAAAAAACCCAAGAGATTTTGATGCTCTAGCAAATATTGCAAAATGCTCAAAAATAAATTTACATTCAGATTAATATGAAACAAATACAGTAACATAATAATGAATATAATGCGCACTACAAACTCTCTTGGTATTCTGTTGAAAAAAAGGAACATATTGAGGACTTAAAGTGAATGTAAAGTTGAATGAATAAGTGCACAGTTTTTTTTAAAATACTATTAAAAATAGGGACACTTTCATTCATTAAACTTTACATTGCAGTGTTTTTAAAAATACTTACCTTTTTCTTTAGCAAACCCAGACCGCGTTCCTCAGGCCACAGCTCCTCTGTACTTCCCTCAGCAATGACGAAAACCAGCTTCCTCCAATCCTGGCTTGCACCCCAGAGTGTCCATCTCGTGAGGCCACGCAATGATTGAAGGAAGCCGGTTTTGTCATCGATATGCTTAGTCCAGAGTTGCTGTGGGCAGAGGATCGCGATCTGGGTTGCCTAAAGAAAAAGGTAAGTATTTTAAAAAAATGCTGCAATGTAAAGTTTAATGAATGAAAGTGCCCCTGTTTTTTAGTACTGTATTTTTAAAAACCGGGCTCTTATTCATTCAACTTTACATTCACTTTACAGTGTTCCCACCAGTCAACCCAGCCATTATACAAACATACAGTTGTTTCTTGATCTGCAAAGAAAGTAATTATGGGGGCGGAGCCAGCTACACACATGAATGGATGTGTATTCACATTGCTCCGGCAAGGTCCTTTTTAAAATCATCTTTGCTAGTGATTTATGTCTGATTTAAGCCACTGGAAATGCTTGAGAACTATTGATGGCATATGCCCTTGCATTTGATGCTCTTTATTCAAACTTATGGCTACTATAACACTAATTTGTAACCAGACATCTGTGCCGATACTGTGTACAGGGAGGCCATTTTTCCATCCACGTGGTGGTTGGTATAAAATCCTTCTCAGGGGCTATTTCAGAGATAATCTGGCAGTGACCATGGATTCCTGGGAAGAATGGGAACAAGAAGCTCACTCACTTCTACAGAGAAATTTTGCTGCACTGGAAGTGGGGTTGTGCAAAATCCTAACAAAGCGGATCCCCCTAGAGAAAATGGAGGTACACGTGCCACCACTTACAGTGCTGGAACCTCACCTAACTGCAATAACAAGCGGAAGACCACTTGATTTGGGCAACAACTGGGGCGCAGGCCGCTCCGGTGTGCAACTTCACTTTTCTGCGCTAGCTCAGAGTCTGTCTTTATCTGAGTATTCAGACAGTATGATTCCGCAATTCTCAGATGGAGCTGTATTGCAGTTGGCCGTAAAGATAATATCGCAGGCTCTGACCTGCGATCTGCCGTAGGTGATCGTTAGGAGGGATGCTCAGGATATTGTATCTGGATTAGTCTCTGAGATAGAACAATCCCCGACATTGCCTGGATTAATCAGAGGCTTGAAAAACATAGCGTGGGACCTCAGTGTTGGTGACTCTGTACGGGCTATAAGGCTATTACTTGCTAACTCTGCTAGGAGGGTCTCGTCTTTATTTCAACATTACAAGTACCGTAAGCATGAAGGCCCTATAATTGGCTCTGCTGTGAGCTTGACCTACTACGAAGCAGGATAAACTTAACACTAGTAGGTTCTGCTCTCCGAGACATTTCGCAACATACTGGACATTAACATTTCATCTTGCTGTTCCCTATGCGCTATTGCCCCTGTCTCTGGGTTCGGCCCTGATAGAAGTTACAGATCCGGGTGGCTAATAATGAATTTGTTCTCCCTTTTGCTTATGCTCAAGAGCTAAATCTTGCAGTTTACCTGATTCAGTATAATATTCTGAAATGTTTATATTACCACAGTTAAGGATATCTGGTAATGTTATTTTTGCTTCTATATCTGTTTGCCTGCCAGGGTCAATATTTTGTATTTTCTTCTGACCTATTGTAAGCTATATTACATGTTATGGTTACACTGGCAGGTATCTTTGATTGAGGTTCCTTATATTTAGATAGTACTCTTCGCTCCCTAGTAGCTGCAGTATAGTTGATTAATAAATGGTAGGATACTAGTGACAATAGGACAGATATAATGATCTCCTTCAGCTTACTATCCATTATTCTCTAACTGGGATTATTTTATATGTATACATGCTAATCTACATGTGTACTTTCATAGTACTCTCCTTTATGTTTCATGGATTTGTGTTAACATGAGAGCATCTATACGAAAGCTATACACGGAAGGCTCTTTTCTCCAAAGAAGGAAATTCCTGATTATTCTCTGCCCTCCACCCTCTACATATAGGCACTACGAAAGTTTGCTTGTCCTTTTTTTTATATAATGTTGTGTGGCTGGTCTCCTATACATAATTGTCATCTAGATTACATCTTTGCTTTAGATTTCTTAGCCCTTATAACAGATGATCGTCTCTTATTTGAAGGACGTACCATCTCCACATCAGAAGGGGGTTGGCTTGTCATTGTACATTCCACTGTAAAAACAGCTCAGGATCCTATATCACAGTCCATCTCTTGATTTCCAGTAGATAGGGAATTCACTCCACCAGAATCCTCATGTGAAGACACTGGTGTAACCAAAAGAGATTCTTGAGAATGCCAACAAAGACGATGCTTCAAAGGTACTAGTCCCAAAATTAACATAAGTTGTCTCTGCCTCTTCTACTTGGTCAACCCATAATTAAATAAGGGACTGGAAACTGTTTTTAAACTCCAGACTCTCACTTCCAGGCACAAATATGTACTCTTACCTTTGGGACAGCTTTGTTGCTTAGGAGCTAAATATTTCCCTTTCTTTGCTGAACTTGCCAGTCAGATTCATTATCCTCTTCCTGAGTATTCCCTTTGTCCTAAATCACAATGTAATATTAGCTAACAATCGAAAGGGAGTGGAATATTCACATGCTCCAATGTCTTGCCACATTCCTGATGATCCAGTATGTTGCCTTCAACCTGTAACAAGGTTATATCACTAATGGAATTTTCCTCTTCATGGTTCTGGTTATGTTGAGCCTCTGGGCACGTAATATACAAATAACCAGGCTTATAGCACAAATTGCAAACACTGGTGTTAATGCATTCACTTCTTGGATGACCAAATTC
Organism: Bombina bombina; assembly: GCF_027579735.1. Taxonomy (NCBI): domain Eukaryota; kingdom Metazoa; phylum Chordata; class Amphibia; order Anura; family Bombinatoridae; genus Bombina; species Bombina bombina. The sequence continues at coordinate 683,627,554 of NC_069504.1, forward strand.
CTTACAGTCACTTAATCTGATTTTATCACAGGCAGAAGAAAAATGCCCTCTGCAACCACACTTAAAGCATAATTTTGGCTGCCCATGATAATAGCATCTCCCTCTAACGTTGCCAAAGTAAAGGAAGTATAGCAATATTATCCAGTGAAAAAAGCTGACTGCAAACAAATAACCCCCATTCTAATAATCACCATTGTGTATCTTCTTAGGCCCACTAAGGATTTCACCTTGGCTTTTCACAGGAATATTATGTCCTCTGATGGAATGGATTCATCATCAAATACAATGCTCACAGACTCCAGCCTGCTAATTGGACTTGCCTCAAAGTTCTTCCACTCAGATGTGTCTTTTACAATTGTATACTGCTGCCAGAAAGTCTCCAGATGAGACAGCGTCTTAAAGCTGATATCATAATGCTCAGAATATGGAGAATGTAGCAGAGCATAAACATCATCTGGGTGAAATCCCAATGAGTTCTTAATTAGCACCTGGCCTACGTACTCCAGACTTCTGTTCTCTTCATGATTGCCACAATAGGTAAATCTGACAACATTCCTCCTCTTTAAAGGATTTTTCCCAGGTAAATTAGAAAATGACTTTTGGCCTCTCCAACTTCATGGCTGGAATTTGAAGGTTGGTCAGTAAAGGAACAGCGGCATTTGCATTTTTAAAACTTGCTGCAGATACCTGGGTTACTTTAACCCCTTAATGACAACTGACGTACCAGGTACGTCCTGCAAAAACTTTCAGTTAGTGACAATGGACGTACCTGGTACGTCAGTTGTCTAAGAGAGTGCTGGAAGCGATCGCAATCGCTTCCAGCAGCTCTCAGGATATTGCAGTGATGCCTCGATATTGAGGCATCCTGCAATACCCTTTAAAAAGCATCCGATGCAGAGAGAGCCACTCTGTGGCCCTCTCTGCACCGGTAGCGATGGGGCCGTTCGTTGGTGGGTGGGAGCTTACAAGGGAGGAGGGTGGGCGGCCCATCGCTACCCGGCATCCGGTTCCTACAAGTGCATTGTGCACGCCAGATGCTGGGAGCGTGCGGAGGGGGGGCCTGCATGTGCGCGTGCGTGTGTGTGCGCGCGCGTGCGTGTGTGTGCGCGCGCGCAGCAAACACTGCCACCAATGAGTTCTGTTAAGAGGGAGGGGGGGCAGCAAACTTTAAAAAAAAATAAAAAAATAATAGGATCTGGTAGGGTTAGGGGGGTGGGGGTACTGGGGGGGGGCAGCTACACTACGGAAAAAACGAAAAAACAACTAAAAATAAAAAAAACACACTTTATTTTTTGGGGAAAACTGGGTACTGGCAGACAGCTGCCAGTACCCAAGATGGTGGCAAATAGGTAGGTGGGGAGGGTTAGAGAGGTGTTTGGGGGGGATCAGGGAGGTTGGGGGTTAAGGCAGGGGTCCATCACAGCTGAATAATTTAAAAAACAAACAAACAAAAAAAAAAACACCTTTTATTTTAGTACTGGCAGACTTTCTGCCAGTACTTAAGATGGCGGGGACAATTGTGGGGTGGGGGAGGGAAGAGAGCTGTCTGGGAGGGATCAGGGGGTGGGATGTGTCAGGTGGGAGGCTAATCTCTACACTAAAGCTAAAATTAACCCTGCAAGCTCTCTACAAGCTACCTAATTAACCCCTTCACTGCTGGGCATAATACAAGTGTGGTGCGCAGCAGCATTTAGCGGCCTCCTAATTGCCAAAAAGCAACGCCAAAGCCATATATGTCTGCTATTTCTGAACAAAGGAGATCCCAGAGAAGCATTTACAACCATTTGTGCCATAATTGCACAAGCTGTTTGTAAATAATTTAAGTGAGAAACCTAAAATTGTGAAAAATGTCACTTTTTTTTTTATTTGCTCGCATTTAGCGGTGAAATGGTGGCATGAAATATACCAAAATGGGCCTAGATCAATACTTTGGGTTGTCTACTACACTACACTAAAGCTAAAATTAACCCTTCAAGGTCCCTACAAGATCCCTAATTAACCCCTTCACTGCTGGGCATAATACATGTGTGGTGCACAGCGGCATTTAGTGGCCTTCTAATTACCAAAAAACAATGCCAAAGCCATATATGTCTGCTATTTCTGAACAAAGGGGATCCCAGAGAAGCATTTACAACCATTTGTGCCATAATTGCACAAACTGTTTGTAAATAATTTCAGTGAGAAACCTAAAGTTTGTGACAAAATTTGTGAAAAAGTGAACGATTTTTTTTATTTGCTCGCATTTGGCAGTGAAATGGTGGCATGAAATATACGGTATATATTTTTTTTTAGAAGACAACCCAAAGTATTGATTTATGCCCATTTTGGTATATTATATACCAAAATGGGCATAAATCAATACTTTGGGTTGTCTTCTAAAAAAAAATATATACATGTCAAGGGATATTCAGAGATTCCGGACAGATATCAGTGTTCCAATGTAACTAGCGCTAAGTTTGAAAAAAAGTGGTTTGGAAATAGCAAAGTTCTACTTGTACTTATTGCCCTATAACTTGCAAAAAAAGCAAAGAACATGTAAACATTGGGTATTTCTAAACTCAGGACAAAATTTAGAAACTATTTAGCATGGGTGTTTTTTGGTGATTGTAGATGTGTAACAGATTTTGGAGGTCAAAGTTAGAAAAAGTGTTTTTTTTTTCCATTTTTCCTCATATTTTATATTTTTTTATATTAAATTATAAGATATGATGAAAAATATCTTAGGTATCTTTAGAAAGTCCATTTAATGGCGAGAAAAACGGTATATAATATGTGTGGGTACAGTAAATGAGTAAGAGGAAATTACAGCTAAACACTAACACTGCAGAAATGTAAAAATAGCCATTGTCATTAAGGGTAAGAAAACTGAAAAATGGTCCGGTCATTAAGGGGTTAAAAACAGGAGGTACAGATAATATAACACTGACAAAAGACTTACTAGAGTCTGCTGCACCTCCATGCAACCTTGTAATTACAGGCTTTTTGGGACCTGCCTCTCAGTGCTGAAGCTTCAGGTTTATGCTGCAATACTGTGCTTTGTTTACTACACGCTGCAGGTGTTTCTTGCACTGTATAATTAGTATTGCTTGCAGGCTAAGGTGACCAGATTTTTAAAATGAAAACCGGGGACATAATTTGTCCGGGGACAATCTCCTCAATCCGGGGACTGAAAGCAACATCCATATCTGTATTACTTTGCTTTAATGACGACTTCTTGTTTATACAACACTCTCTGATTGCAGCACGTGCACATGGCTGCAAAGTTTGTTGCTTTACTCAGATTCACTAGAACAGGATTCATTTTCTTGTCTGGCCTCACTTAGGCCTAGATTTAGAGTTTGGCGGTAGCCGTCAAAACCAGCGTTAGAGGCTCCTAACGCTGGTTTTGGCCGCCCGCTGGTATTTGGAGTCAGTGATTAAAGGGTCTAACGCTCACTTTACAGCCGCGACTTTTCCATACCGCAGATCCCCCTACGCCATTTGCGTAGCCTATATTTTCAATGGGATCTTTCTAACGCTGGTATTTAGAGTCGTTTCTGAAGTGAGCGTTAGAGCTCTAACGACAAGATTCCAGCCGCCTGAAAATAGCAGGAGTTAAGAGCTTTCTGGCTAACGCCGGTTTATAAAGCTCTTAACTACTGTACCCTAAAGTACACTAACACCCATAAACTACCTATGTACCCCTAAACCGAGGTCCCCCCACACCGCCGCCACTCGATTAAAATTTTTAACCCCTAATCTGCCGACCGCCACCTACGTTATATTTATGTACCCCTAATCTGCTGCCCCTAACCCCGCCGACCCCTGTATTATATTTATTCACCCCTAACCTGCCCCCCACAACGTCGCCGCCAGCTACTTACAATAATTAACCCCTAATCTTCCGACCGCAAATCGCCGCCACCTACATTATCCCTATGTACCCCTAATCTGCTGCCCCTAACATCGCTGACCCCTATATTATATTTATTAACCCCTAATCTGCCCCCCTCAACGTCGCCGACACCTGCCTACACTTATTAACCCCTAATCTGCCGAGCGGACCTGAGCGCTACTATAATAAAGTTATTAACCCCTAATCCGCCTCACTAACCCTATCATAAATAGTATTAACCCCTAATCTGCCCTCCCTAACATCGCCGACACCTACCTTCAATTATTAACCCCTAAACTTCCGATCGGAGCTCACCGCTATTCTAATAAATGGATTAACCCCTAAAGCTAAGTCTAACCCTAACACTAACACCCCCCTAAGTTATATATAATTTTTATCTAACGAAATAAATTAACTCTTATTAAATAACTTATTCCTATTTAAAGCTAAATACTTACCTGTAAAATAAATCCTAATATAGCTACAATATAAATTATAATTATATTATAGCTATTTTAGGATTAATATTTATTTTACAGGCAACTTTGTAATTATTTTAACCAGGTACAATAGCTATTAAATAGTTAAGAACTATTTAATAGTTACCTAGTTAAAATAATAACAAATTTACCTGTAAAATAAATCCTAACCTAAGTTATAATTAAACCTAACACTACCCTATCAATAAAATAATTAAATAAACTACCTACAATTACCTACAATTAACCTAACACTACACTATCAATAAATTAATTAAACACAATTGCTACAAATAAATACAATTAAATAAACTAGCTAAAGTACAAAAAATAAAAAAGAACTAAGTTACAGAAAATAAAAAAATATTTACAAACATAATAAAAATATTACAACAATTTTAAACTAATTACACCTACTCTAAGCCCCCTAATAAAATAACAAAGCCCCCCAAAATAAAAAATTCCCTACCCTATTCTAAATTAAAAAAGTTACAAGCTCTTTTACCTTACCAGCCCTGAACAGGGCCCTTTGCGGGGCATGCCCCAAGAATTTCAGCTCTTTTGCCTGTAAAAAAAAAACATACAATACCCCCCCCCCAACATTACAACCCACCACCCACATACCCCTAATCTAACCCAAACCCCCCTTAAATAAACCTAACACTAATCCCCTGAAGATCTTCCTACCTTGTCTTCACCATCCAGGTATCACCGATCCGTCCTGGCTCCAAGATCTTCATCCAACCCAAGCGGGGGTTGGCGATCCATAATCCGGTGCTCCAAAGTCTTCCTCCTATCCGGCAAGAAGAGGACATCCGGACCGGCAAACATCTTCTCCAAGCGGCATCTTCGATCTTCTTCCATCCGGTGCGGAGCGGGTCCATCTTGAAGCAGGCGACGCGGATCCATCCTCTTCTTCCGATGTCTCCCGACTAATGACGGTTCCTTTAAGGGACGTCATCCAAGATGGCGTCCCTCGAATTCCGATTGGCTGATAGGATTCTATCAGCCAATCGGAATTAAGGTAGGAATTTTCTGATTGGCTGATGGAATCAGCCAATCAGAATCAAGTTCAATCCGATTGGCTGATCCAATCAGCCAATCAGATTGAGCTCGCATTCTATTGGCTGTTCCGATCAGCCAATAGAATGCGAGCTCAATCTGATTGGCTGATGGGATCGGCCAATCGGATTGAACTTGATTCTGATTGGCTGATTCCATCAGCCAATCAGAAAATTCCTACCTTAATTCCGATTGGCTGATAGAATCCTATCAGCCAATCGGAATTCGAGGGACGCCATCTTGGATGACGTCCCTTAAAGGAACCGTCATTAGTCAGGAGACATCGGAAGAAGAGGATGGATCCGCGTCGCCTGCTTCAAGATGGACCCGCTCCGCACCGGATGGAAGAAGATCGAAGATGCCGCTTGGAGAAGATGTTTGCCGGTCCGGATGTCCTCTTCTTGCCGGATAGGAGGAAGACTTTGGAGCACCGGATTATGGATCGCCAACCCCCGCTTGGGTTGGATGAAGATCTTGGAGCCAGGACGGATCGGTGATACCTGGATGGTGAAGACAAGGTAGGAAGATCTTCAGGGGATTAGTGTTAGGTTTATTTAAGGGGGGTTTGGGTTAGATTAGGGGTATGTGGGTGGTGGGTTGTAATGTTGGGGGGGGTATTGTATGTTTTTTTTTACAGGCAAAAGAGCTGAAATTCTTGGGGCATGCCCCGCAAAGGGCCCTGTTCAGGGCTGGTAAGGTAAAAGAGCTTGTAACTTTTTTAATTTAGAATAGGGTAGGGAATTTTTTATTTTGGGGGGCTTTGTTATTTTATTAGGGGGCTTAGAGTAGGTGTAATTAGTTTAAAATTGTTGTAATATTTTTATTATGTTTGTAAATATTTTTTTATTTTCTGTAACTTAGTTCTTTTTTATTTTTTGTACTTTAGCTAGTTTATTTAATTGTATTTATTTGTAGCAATTGTGTTTAATTAATTTATTGATAGTTTAGTGTTAGGTTAATTGTAGGTAATTGTAGGTAGTTTATTTAATTATTTTATTGATAGGGTAGTGTTAGGTTTAATTATAACTTAGGTTAGGATTTATTTTACAGGTAAATTTGTTATTATTTTAACTAGGTAACTATTAAATAGTTCTTAACTATTTAATAGCTATTGTACCTGGTTAAAATAATTACAAAGTTGCCTGTAAAATAAATATTAATCCTAAAATAGCTATAATATAATTATAATTTATATTGTAGCTATATTAGGATTTATTTTACAGGTAAGTATTTAGCTTTAAATAGGAATAATTTATTTAATAAGAGTTAATTTATTTCGTTAGATAAAAATTATATTTAACTTAGGGGGGTGTTAGTGTTAGGGTTAGACTTAGCTTTAGGGGTTAATCCATTTATTAGAATAGCGGTGAGCTCCGATCGGAAGTTTAGGGGTTAATAATTGAAGGTAGGTGTCGGCGATGTTAGGGAGGGCAGATTAGGGGTTAATACTATTTATGATAGGGTTAGTGAGGCGGATTAGGGGTTAATAACTTTATTATAGTAGTGCTCAGGTCCGCTCGGCAGATTAGGGGTTAATAAGTGTAGGTAGGTGTCGGCGACGTTGTGGGGGGCAGATTAGGGGTTAATAAATATAACATAGGATTCGGCGATGTTAGGGCAGCAGATTAGGGGTACATAGGGATAACGTAGGTGGCGGCGTTTTACGGAGCAGCAGATTAGGGGTTAAAAGTGTAATGCAGGGGTCAGCGATAGCGGGGGCGGCAGATTAGGGGTTAATAAGTGTAAGGATAGTGGTGTTTAGACTCGGGGTACATGTTAGGGTGTTAGGTGCAGACGTAGGAAGTGTTTCCCCATAGGAAACAATGGGGCTGCGTTAGGAGCTGAACGCTGCTTTTTTGCAGGTGTTAGGTTTTTTTTCAGCTCAAACAGTCCCATTGTTTCCTATGGGAGAATCGTGCACGAGCACGTTTTTGAGGCCGGCCGCGTCCGTAAGCAACTCTGGTATCGAGAGTTGCATTTGCGGTACAAATGCTCTACGCTCCCTTTTTTGGAGCCTAACGCAGCATTTGTTTTAACTCTCGATACCAGAGTTAAATTTATGGTGCGGCCAGAAAAAAGCCTGCGGAGCGTTAACAGCCCTTTTACCGCCGAACTCCAAATCTAGGCCCTAAAGACTTCCTTCTCTTTTCAAGCTCTTAATTTCTTTTATGTTTACTGTCTGTAGCAGAGGCGTAACATGAAACCACAGGGCCCAGGTGCAAGAATCCAAGCAGGGCCCTCCCCCCCAAAAAATATGAATTGAATACGTTTTTTTCCCAACATTTAACTAAAAAACAAACAAACAAAAAACATTTTTGTGTGTTCTGTATACAAACATATATATAGCTGACTGTGCTGTATACACACACACACATATATATATATATATATATATATATATATATATAAGGTTGCAAGTAGTGAAAAAAGACACTCGCTGAATATAGTATAAAACGTAACATTTAATAAATTATATTAAAAAGCATAACATTTCGGGAACATTACGTCCCCTTTGTCAAATGCATGATACAGTGTATACAGCTGACTGTGCTGTATACACACACACACACATACACACACACAGGCTTTATGTAAATAAACAATAAATCAAACTGCTTGTGACCTTAAAAATGTTCTGAGACCATAATTTCAATTAAGTCCTCATACTCTGCAAATGATTTTCCTACCACACACACATTTCCTTACAATAATATAATATAAACAGGTTGAGTGAAGTAAAAGTTGCAACAACTATTTAATTTATGAACATGATGAGATTTATGAAAAAAAAATATACTTTATATATATATATATATATATATATATATATATATATATATATATATATATATATATATATATATATATATATATATATATACAGTTGGGCAAAAAAGTATTTAGTCAGCCACCAATTGTGCAAGTTCTCCCACTTAAGAAGATGAGAGAGGCCTGTAATTTTCATCATAGGTATACCTCAACTATGAGAGACAAAATGTGGAAACAAATCCAGACATTCACATTGTCTGATTTGGAAAGAATTTATTTGCAAATTGTGGTGGAAAATAAGTATTTGGCCAATATCAAAAGTTAATCTCAATACTTTGTTATATATCCTTTGTTGGCAATGACAGAGGTCAAACGTTTTCTGTCTTCACAAGGTTGTCCCACACTGTTGCTGATATGTTGCTGATATGTTGGCCCATTCCTGCATGCAGATCTCCTCTAGAGCAGTGATGTTTTGGGGCTGTTGCTGGGCAACACAGACTTTCAACTCCCTCCAAAGGTTTTCTATGGGGTTGAGATCTGGAGAGTGGCTAGGCCTCTCCAGGACCTTGAAATGCTTCTTACGAAGCCACTCCTTCATTGGTTGGGCGGTGTGTTTGGGATCATTGTCATGCTGAAAGACCCAGCCACGTTTCATCTTCAATGCCCTTGCTGATGGAAGGAGGTTTGCACTCAAAATCTCATGATACATGGCCCCATTCATTCTTTCATGTACACGGATCAGTCGTCCTGTTCCCTTTGCAGAGAAACAGCTCCAAAGCATGATGTTGCCACCCCATGCTTCACAGTAGGTATGGTGTTCTTTGGTTGCAACTCAGCATTCTCTCTCCTCCAAACACCATGAGTTGTGTTTCTACCAAACAGTTCTACTTTGGTTTCATCTGACCATATGACATTCTCCCAATCCGCTTCTGGATCATCCAAATGCTCTCTAGCATACTTCAGACGGGCCCAGACATGTACTGGCTTAAGCAGGGGGACACGTCTGGCACTGCAGGATCTGAGTCCCTGGCAGCTCTCTGCAGGTCATTCACTAGGTCCCCCCGTGTGGTTCTGGGATGTTTGCTCACCGAGATTTGCGTGGAGCCCCAGATCGAGGGAGATTATAAGTGGTCTTGTATGTCTTCCATTTTCTAATTATTGCTCCCACAGTTGATTTATTCACACCAAGCTGCTTGCCTATTGCAGATTCAGTCTTCCCAGCCTGGTGCAGGTCTACAATTTTGTTTCTAGTGTCCTTCAACAGCTCTTTGGTCTTCACCATAGTGGGGTTTGGAGTGTGACTGTTTGAGGTTGTGGACAGGTGTCTTTTATACTGATAACAAGTTCAAACAGGTGCCATTAATACAGGTAATGAGTGGATGTGGATGACAGAGGAGCCTCTTAAAGAAGAAGATACAGGTCTGTGAGAGCCAGAAATCTTGCTTGTTTGTAGGTGACCAAATACTTATTTTCCACCATAATATGCAAATATTTCTTTCCAAATCAGACAATGTGAATGTCTGGATTTGTTTCCACATTTTGTCTCTCATAGTTGAGGTATACCTATGATGAAAATTACAGGCCTCTCTCATCTTCTTAAGTGGGAGAACTTGCACAATTGGTGGCTGACTAAATACTTTTTTGCCCCACTGTATATATATAATATATATATAAGCAAAGTAGCAGGGAAGGCACTCTCCGTTTTCAATAACCTTTATTTGGGTAAATGTTTTCGGGGTCTCCCCCGTCCTCAGACCACTTACATAATGCCACCAAAACACCTTAATTTATATTCTCTTACCTCCACCGTGAGTCACCACTGTCTGAGCCCCCAGCGTCCGTGTAGCGCAACTGCGCATGTGCGCCCGGAGTTAGGGAGAGCTGGCAGGGACAAAACTAAAATGCAAAGTGATAGTATGCACCGTTATAAACAACCAGCGTTATTTGCAATTGGATGTGACCAGTTTGTAGACCATCATCCCCCATGAACAAGGGATGGCAGCAGTATCTAATCACCTTCTTAGGTACCCCTATGTAGGTCCTCCAGTTGATGTTGTCATGGAACTACTTGATTTCTGTTTGAGCTGTAATTACTTCAAGTTCAAAAGAGATTTCTACTTACAAATATCAGGTACGGTGATGGGGTCCAATGTGGCCCCATCCTACGCGAATCTCTTTATGGCTCAGTTCGAAACGATGGGGACAAGGGCTTTCCATGACTGCCGAGTCAAAATGTATAGAAGGTATATAGACGACTTGTTTGTCATCTGGGGTGGCACAGCTGAGGAACTGTTGGGTTGGTATGCGGACCTGAATAGTGCCAATCCGCAGATACAATTCAAGTTAACATACAATGCGGACAGTATAGATTTCCTTGATTTGAGGATTTTTAGGGAAGGAATCAAAATCTGTACCACTTTATTTCACAAGGAAACGGTTAGGAACTCGCTGTTGGATGTCACGAGCTGCCACCCCCCAAGCCTGAAAAAATCATTGCCAAAGTCTCAGTTTAAGAGAGTGGTTTGTAATAACACTGACCAGGTTAGGAAGGAGAACCAACTGAGAGAAATGCATACAAAGTTCAAGAACCGAGGTTACGGATCAAAACAACTGGACCAGTCAATGTCCGAAGCGTTGTCACTGACTCAGGATCAGGCTTTGGAAAAGGTGGATAGAAAAGTAGGTGATCAAAAGATGATCTTCACTACTACATTTTCACCGGAGAAACTGCAGTTCTCTAATATCCTGAAAGAACATTGGGATATCTTGTCGAGTGATAACGCTCTACTATTTGCTCCTTGTGCAACACCAATGGTGGGATTCAGACATGGAAGATCATTGAAGGACATGTTGTTGAGACCGGATAATGCTGAGAGCTACATGCCAACTACCTGGTTAAGTACCACCAAGAAGGGTTGCTTTCAATGTAGTGGATGCACTACCTGTGGTGGCTTAACCCAGAGTAATACATTTTTACATCCTTGGTCTAATAAAAAATTCTATATCCAGCATAGGGTCACATGCACTACCACATACATTGACTGTTACACTGTCCATGTGGCAGGTTTTATGTGGGTAAGACCCAAGATGACCTTAGGACAAGGATGGCGAACCACCGGTCATCAATTCGGATTTGGACCAGCCAGTGGCTCTCCATTTTTGTACTAACAGACATTCGGTGTCTGATCTTCGCTATATTATTATTGATCACATCCCGAGAAGTGCCAGAGGTGGGGACAGGGCCGAACGTCTACTACAATGTGAGTCCCAATGGATTTTCACTTTGGATACAATGTATCCAAAGGGACTCAACGTGCATTTGGATTACCAATGTTTTTTGTAATGGTATGTAGTGGTCATCTGTACCCTGTCTTTAACTATGTGCTTAAGTACATTTCTTCTGTGATAATGAGACTGCCTGGATTGGGTTATCTATGAGATAGTTACATCAGTCAATAATTAGGGATGTTCTGAACAATACTTAATGTGAGCACTTTGACTATGTATTTAATAGTTTGCATAACTATCTGATTATGAGTGACAACAATTTCCCTTTAATATGATCTATGGTAAAATAACCTTTAAAGAGTGTGATATTCAATTTTCAAGTATTTTAGCTATGCAGTAAAGTAATCTGTTGGACTCTCATAAATAGGCTGCTATGAGGGCTATGGGTGTGTAGGCTAACTGGAAGGGTTAACACACTGACAACAAGGCTAACGTGTTTGTGCAATTTGGGATGATCATAAGTATTAGTCATACAGACGATGTAAGTAACAGTGATATGGGAGTAGGATGTCACTGTATATTCCCTTTTTTCACCGGCTCCTGTGTGTATTAAGAAGGGGGTATGTGTTTGTACTTGTAACATTGTCAATTACAATGTTAGTTGGAAATTGTATGTCTATATTTCCTGTAATGATTTGTGACTGTCAGTTTGCAAATAACGCTGGTTGTTTTTAACAGTGCATACTATCACTTTGCATTTTAGTTTTGTCCCTGCCGGCTCTCCCTAACTCCGGGCGCGCATGCCCAGTTGCACTACACGGACGCAGGGGGCGCAGATGGTGGTGACTCACGGTGGAGGTAAGAGAATATAAAATTAAGGTGTTTTGGTGGCATTATGTAAGTGGTCTTAGGATGGGGGAGACCCCGAAAACGTTTACTCAAATAAAGGTTATTGAAAACGGTTAGTGCCTTCCCTGCTATTTTGCTTATTATTATTAGAAGTGCTCCCCGGAGGCTGTTGTTTATATGGAGTGCTGGTTCCCTTTTTTCATTACATTATATATATATATATATATATATAGAATAATCAAAGAGCAAAGCAAGTGTTCAGTATGAAGATTCCCAAAAGGGGTTATGAATGGTTTAAATATAACACCCTCATATTTCCAGGGAATCAGTCCCAGTAAAATCAGTATTTGTCAGGGACAACAGTCAGTGTGCAGTACATACAAAAGACCCAGCGTTGGTTCCTGGTGTTAAGCTCCGTGCTTATCGGGTGATAGTGTAGATGCCACTCCAACCTAGTTGTCACAGGTGTCTAAGTGCAGAGGTAATAAACAGTCATTGTAGTGCTGTCCGGAAGATCTCTTACCCTCCACAAGACTTGGTGGGGTGCCTGGGCGCACTGCTGTACTTCTCCTCGGACTGGTGTGGAAACCCTTCCGTGGGGGTGCAGCGTGTGGGTCCTTCTTGGCGTGCTTGGAGATCCGGCTCTGGTAACGTGGTATGCTCTTGCACTCCCCGTGACGTCGCTAGGTGCACTGTGGGTATTGTAGTTCCGGGCAGACCCGGAAATCAACGCTGGTTAGGCTACTGGGACAACAGATCAATATGCGGTATATCCTCCGCTATAGAATAAAGTTCAAAAAAGGAAAAAAGTCTGTTGACTCAAAGTTGTTTGCTGGGAAAACTTGTTTATTGCGAAAATCCAAAACAAGTCTAAGTAAACAAAGTAAAGTACAAAGGGTCACAGTGAGGAACGCCTGACGCGTTTCGCGCATGCGTAGATGCGCTTCTTCAGAGGCTAATTAGTTTGTGGCCAATACAGCTTTTTAAACCTTACAACCACCAATCCTGGGGTGGCTTTGGAAGATGGCCAATGGGTGCAACATATCCAAACAACAGTGTGTTAACATTTAATATGCAATCAATGTGTTTTCAGATGATTGCTGTTTGGAAGGGGCACATCTTAATTCTAAATTCACTGTTGACAACTCATTTGTATAAGTACAAAGCATATAAATCAACACTATTCACTATAAAACTAAGCATTTTAAACAGTAAATATAAACAAAATTATGTAAATAAAATATACAGAAAGTCTATGATAAAAAATAATAAATAATAAATAATAAATAATAACACTCTTTTGGACACCAATAAACTGGTAAGGAAAATAGTTTTAAAGAAACACTTCTTTAACACTGACACATCACGGAATGACCACATGATTGAAGCGATACAGGAGAACACAATAGGCCTCCTATTTTCAGACCTAACTGATCTCACCACACTCACATCCCTTCAACAAGACACCACACGAGCGGAAGGATACACACACACCAATCCTCCCGCTTACTCACTAAAGGATAAATCTTATTTTTACCCAGTTCATGCACGTGATCACCTAATAGATCTCTTTCAGAGATCAGTGGAAAAAGAATTAACAGACTTAAATGCACACTTACAACTTAGTACTAATACAAAAGTCAGAGATAATTTGAACTACAAGGAGAGAAAGGCACTTAAAGAATTACAAAAAAATCCTAATATAGTCATAACTAAGGCTGACAAGGGTGGTGCTATTGTCCTCCTTAACACTGTTGATTATCTTGATGAAATAAATAGACAATTAACTGATGAGGAACAATACAAGAAATTAACTTTCAATCCCACCCTATCCTTTACTAACCAATTAAAAAACCACCTGGACACAGCCAAGGAACATGGCTTTATGACAGAAGAACTCACTATAACTTTACTTAATGAAGCTCCCACTATACCTAGCTTCAGAATAGTACCCAAAATTCACAAGAGTCTCACAAGACCGCCGGGTAGACCAATTGTGGCCAGCCAGGGCTCCCTATGTGAAAAATTGGGAGGCTGGCTGGATCACATACTCCAACCAATAGTCCAAACTCTACCAGGATATATAAGGGATAGTGGTCACCTAATCCAGCAACTAGACAATGTTCAGTGGGAGAGTGGCTACGTCTGGCTCACTATAGACGTGGCCGCTCTCTACTCGAACATTCCCCATACCACAGGCCTTGAAGCCCTTAGTAAAATGCTGCTGAGACACACCAATTTTGACATAAACTTTATAACCTTTGTTGTAGAAACAACATAATTCCTACTTAAACATAATTATTTTGTACATGAGGGCAATTACTATCTACAAAAACGTGGCACTGCCATGGGCGCTAAATTCGCCCCGGCATACGCCAATATATATATGGGCATGATGGAACTCACCCATATATTTGCTACAGATTTTCCCTTTAAGAATAACATCAAATTATACGGTCGCTTTATAGATGACCTTATTATCATATGGGATACAACACATAAAGAACACACTATCGATGACTTCATGACACATATGAGTAACAATAATTATAACTTAACATTCACTCATAAAAGTGATAACTTCATGATTGAATATTTGGACTTAAAACTCCAAATAGACACAACTAATATGAGCATCACTACATCCACTCACAGGAAACCAACATCTAAAAATACCATTTTGAGAGCGGATTCATGCCATGTACCACACCTAAAAAAAGGCATCCCCAAAGGTCAGTACCTAAGATTGCGTAGAAACTGTTCAAATTTAGAAACCTACAAACTAGAAGCTGAGGAACTGACTAAGAGACTGATTAAAAGAGGGTATAATAAATTTAAACTTCACAACATCAACAAAGAAGTCCAAAAATTAAATAGAAATACATTATTTAATAAGAAAACCACCAAGATCGATAATGAAAATATAGTCTTCTCCACACAGTACAGCACACAATATTACAAAGTGTGCAATATCATTAAGAAGAACCTTGTAATACTAAATAATGACAGTACATTGAAACAAATTATCTCAAAAGGGATAAAATTTGTAGCGAAAAAGGCCCCCTCATTAAATAATCTTATGAATAAAAAATTTTCAGAAAAACCACAAACCCAGACAAACTGGCTAAGTTTGAACCCAGGCTCTTTCAGGTGCGGACATATACCCTGCAAGAGCTGTGATTACACAGAAAAAAATCACACTTTCACTTCAACCAACACTAAAGAAATATACACCATTAGACAAAGAATAGACTGCACATCGCAATATGTTATCTACTTGATTACATGCCAATACTGCTTTCAACAATATACAGGAATCACTACACGTCCTTTAAAAGATCGAATAAGAGAGCACTTATTGTCCCTAACTGAAAAAGACCCTAAAACACCAGTGGCGAAACACTTTCGCCAACATGGCATAGGGACCACATTCTTTTCCTTCATGGGGATTGAGAGAATTGTACAAAATGCCAGAGGAGGCGATAGAACAGCTAGGTTACTTAAAAGAGAAGTTTATTGGATCTTAAAATTGAACACAAGACACCCCCATGGCATCAATAAAAGATTAGATGTTGACCTATATGTATAGGTGCTACTACCTGACCCAATCCCAGAATAAAACAGTTGGAATCAGTAGAAATTTCAATAATCCTACCTTTGTAAGTTAATACCCACTGGTTTGAGGAATACAAGCTATCTATTTGATTGATCAATATTATATACATATATAAAAAGAAATATAATTATTTACATAAGTGTAGACTCTATAAATACTAATTCCAATAACCACCGAATCATATATTCACTTCAATTAGGAGATGTATATATATACATTCTCCTTTGGAATCCTTATTAAGATTACAGTTTAGTAACCCCTGAAGACAATTATGTTAATGATTTTACACACCTTCCCTATTCCTATATCCATTATTATACAGATTTTTTCCTAGTTTTATTAGTTTTTGCCTTATTTATAACTTGAATTTTATTTGTTTTTAGTCCCACTTTCCAGACCCCGCCTTGGTTTACCCCTAAGTCTGCCGTAATTAAGATGACCAGTATTAATATGTCATTTAAGATGACAATAATATCACCCACTATAACAGAATATACTTCTTCCCATCTGATGCAGCCATAATAAGAACCGAATTGAGCTAAACCCTAGTCTTTTTTTAATTAGAGACGAGTACATAAACTTTTTTACAGAATTGCTCATATAACCGGTAAAAGTGTTCTGGAATGACACATTATCCTTCCAACCCTTATATTTTCTATATGCATACTTTATTTTATTTTACAATTTTTTATTTTTACCTCCACATTTAACATTATTAATAATATGTCACTCTATCCCCTATACAACTCATTCACACCCAAGCTCACATTTCACGCATATTTTCCATTTTTATTTTATAAATTGTTATTTCTATGACCTCTTTTTCTTTGAGTTTTCTGCACGATTTGACATCTGATATCTCACACAACTAAGTAATAGCTAACCAAATGAGTGCTACCATCTACCTATGTCCTTTTCCTTACTTTCATATGTCATACTCTTGCTCATATCTGGTAAACCCCTCCCCTCTTCCTCTTCTCTTCTTAGAAGTAGGAGCATGATACATATGATAGGTAATTTAGCCATCAGGTACTATGTAATGCACTGTCATAGGGAATCCCCTTGGTTAGAGATAGCACCAAAAATCAATTAGATTCAGTGTACAGAATTCCCATACACACACAAAGTATTACGCTGAACTACTCATATAGCCTCCAGTAGCCTTTTTTACTAAGGGTAACGATGTCATTGTCTTACATGATAATTCTAACCCATATAGGATATAGACATGCCCTTGAGATTTACTATCGAGTTTCGACCGAGGCACTCTTAGGTCTATGTATACCAGATTTACATATATGTTATTTTAGGATTCTTAGTAAACTATATTATACAATTTTTATTTACTTTTCATTTATTATTTTTTATCATAGACTTTCTGTATATTTTATTTACATAATTTTGTTTATATTTACTGTTTAAAATGCTTAGTTTTATAGTGAATAGTGTTGATTTATATGCTTTGTACTTATACAAATGAGTTGTCAACAGTGAATTTAGAATTAAGATGTGCCCCTTCCAAACAGCAATCATCTGAAAACACATTGATTGCATATTAAATGTTAACACACTGTTGTTTGGATATGTTGCACCCATTGGCCATCTTCCAAAGCCACCCCAGGATTGGTGGTTGTAAGGTTTAAAAAGCTGTATTGGCCACAAACTAATTAGCCTCTGAAGAAGCGCATCTACGCATGCGCGAAACGCGTCAGGCGTTCCTCACTGTGACCCTTTGTACTTTACTTTGTTTACTTAGACTTGTTTTGGATTTTCGCAATAAACAAGTTTTCCCAGCAAACAACTTTGAGTCAACAGACTTTTTTCCTTTTTTGAACTTTATATATATATATATATATATATATATATATACACACACACACAAAGGTAGCCCTCACTTTACGCCGGGGTTAGGTTCCAAAAGGAATGGTTGTCAATAGAAACCGTTGTAAATTTAAACCTAGTTTATAATGTAAGTCAATGGGAAGTGAGGGAATTAGGTTCCAGGCCCCTCTCAAAATTGTCATAAGTAACACCTAATACATTATTTTTAAAGCTTTGAAAAGAAGACTTTAAATGCAAAACAGCATTATAAACCTAATAAAATAATCACACAACACAGAACAAAACATTTGCTGAACAGCATTATAAACCTAATAAAAAAATCACACAACACAGACTGTATCATCAAACTAAGTTTAATGAACAAAAACATTTTTTACTTGCATTTTTCTGCAAACAGTTCTCTGCATTATTAGGATATTAGATAATATCGGGTCTGCAGCTACTCTATGTATTCCAATCTGGACTGATTTATAGATAAAAGGATAGTGGCTGCTAGATCTCGTTCCTTTGAAAGCTGCTTGATAGCTCAGTTCTGGTTACACTGATTAATTTCAGCTTGCATATCTTTGCTGCAACACAAGCGGACAGCACAACCTACTGACTATTTTAATCAATGCACTGCTTTTCAATGCTTTTCAATAGCAGTCACAGGGCGTTATTCTGAAACGGTGCAAATTGAACCGTCGCAAATTGAACCGCCGTAAACCGAGGGCCACCTGTATATATGTGTGTGCGATATATATATACTTTATATATATGTGTGTGTGTACAAAGAGAATATCAAGAGTCATGCAAGGTGCATGCAAGAAAACACAGTCAGCAAAGGTGCAGATCTCACACCAAGCTGGTTTCTGATTTACATAAATCTAAAAGAGCCCATTAAGGTATCACCTCTGCCAGTGGAATCCCCTTACAACTTCCCACCAAATCAATATCATAATAATTATCTCTCTAGTTCTGCAGCCCCTGCAGATAGTATCTCTACCACCTCTCTTTAAACCAATATAACCCTAGATATTACCTGTCTTAATATCAAACCCTGCATGTTTGTCCTGCACTCCAGGGCTATGTGGCCCAAGAACATGTCTAATAATGTATCATTTGCAAATTGCATGTCCCTATTCTTCAAGGCAACAGAACCCCACCTGTAAGAAATCTTAGATACACCCCAACTGAAGTGAAACTTTTCCATGACTTTCTCTCCATACCAATACAGTCCCAGTGTAATGATCCTGCTGCCCCTTTAAGTTTGGCCCTCCTACTTCACCCTATTTAAGCTGTAACTTCCCCTGACACTCTGCGTATGTATCTTCTACTGCAGCGTTTCCTGTTGTGCCTTAGATACTGGAGTCACACCTTGTTTGCTACTACTAAGTCTTTACCTGCAGCCTTTTAAATTTCCTGCTGTCCTGGAAGCTCAGCATAACAACCACTAAACTCATCTGCACTGCCTCTAAGAAGCTAAGTACTGTTACCTTTTTTTCTAGCAGTTAAAGGGACAGTCAAGTCCAAAAAAACTTTCATGATTTAAATAGGGAATGTAATTTTAAACAACTTTCCAATTTACTTTTATCACCAAGTTTGCTTTGTTCTCTTGGTATTCTTAGTTGAAAGCTAAAACTAGGAGGTTCAAATGCTAATTTCTTAGACCTTGAAGACTGCCTCTAATCTGAATGCATTTTGACCACTAGATGGCATTAGTTCATGTGTTTCATATAGATAACATTGAGCTCATGCACGTGAAGTTACCCTGGAGTGAGCACTGATTGGCTAAAATGCAAGTCTGTCAAAACAACTGAAACAAAGGGGCAGTTTGCAGAGGCTTAGAGACAAGGTATTCACAGAGGTATTGAAAGAAGTGATTTTCCAGCCTCCAGTAAGATTTAAAAGACCTTTATTATTCTCTTGCAGGGTCCATCATATAATGAAATTTATATTGAGGTCTGGCTAACCCTTTCCTGTGCCCCAGATGGAAAAAAGGTGCTGTCTTTCACCATTACACATTCACAGAGGTAAACAGTGTATTTCTATAACAGTGTTGGTTACTGGGGAATAAGTAATAAAGGGATAATCTTTCTCTTTAAACAAAAAAAAAATTCTGGTGTTGACTGTCCCTTTAAGACATTGTTTTCTCATCTGCATAACCAAACCATATTAAATGCTGTTCTGCCTCAAACTGCTTCCTGAAAACTGACTGCCTGTTTTACTGTTGTTTAAACTATCTGCTTCCTTCAGCACCTGCTGCATTGATGCTATGTTTATGAATTGCCTATACAAACTAAAGCTATCTGTTGTTTCAACACATGCAACTGCTTAATTGCTTGCTCAATAACCAAGCCTTATAAAATGCTGTTCTCCCATAAATTGCTACCTGAATACTGACTGCCTGTTTACTTTGCTTCAATTAACTGCTTGCTCCAACACCTACTGCAGCCTATACAAACTAAGGCTATCTGTTTGTCTAACATATTAAACTGATTTAATTGCTTGCTGAACTGTCCTCTAATCTGAGCCTGCATAGTCAGCGCGGCTCACTTGCTTACATTTAAATGAATTGCAGTATTCCTCATGGGGAGTCTGACCAGTGATTCCACACTAACAACTACTGCTAACAAAACCAATATTAACCCTGTATGACAGAATACATAAGCCTTAAAGGAAAAAAACTTTTTTTTTTTTTTAATTACTTTTTCCAATCACTATGGAACTTACTGAAATGGTCAATCATATGATGAATTTGACGCAACGGGTTTATTTACTGACCCAAGGCCTCCAAGACCTGCAACATGAAAATCAAAACATAAAGACAACTCTAAGCGCTTTGACCTATGCTCATATTATAACTGAGCCCCCTATTAGTCCCCCAGCAAAATTCTATGGAGACTGATCTCAATTTAAAGATTTTAAAATTGCATGTAACCTACTCTTCATGATGAAGCCAAAAACATACCACAATGAGCATATTAAAGTTTGTACAGTTATATCATACTTACGTGGGGAACCGAGGACCTGTACTAATGCTTTTATTGAAAACCAAGAACCAATTCTAAATTCCCTGGAACAGTATTTTTTTTTAGCAATGCCATCATTATACCAGGACGTGGATAGTCAAATAACTGCTGAAACTGCCCTTAGGACAATTAAACAAGGGGAAAGACCCATCAAAGACTGTTATAGAATTTTAAAAATGGGCGCCGGACTCCAAGTGGAATGATATTAGTCTGAGGAATCAGTTCAGACTCAATCTGTCTGAGACCCTTAAGGACGAACTCTCTAGAACAGAGTTACCACCCACTCTTGATGAGCTCATCAAAATGGCTACAGTCATCGACAGAAGAATCAGGGAAAGAAGATCTGAGCGCATTCACTCTGAACACTCCTTCAAGAAAAGCTACCATCAGTATCCAAGGCCACATCCAATCCAACCTGAGGAAGTTAGGTGTTGTCCATGGCCCTCTGACTCCTGAGGAGAAACGTAGAAGAAGGATTCAAAACCTTTGCATGTACTGTGCTTCAAAAGTACATGATATTCACACTTGCCCACATCTCAAGGAAAAAGTAACCAGTAAGAGTCTCCACTTAGTTTACTGCCTATCCACATGTCTTCAAAATTCTTCTTACTGTACACTTTCTGTGTCTTTGCAGTGGGATCAGAATCTCCTTCATCTGCAAGCAATTATTGACTCAGGAGCTTGTGCTAACTTCATTGATTCAACTGTGTTAAAACTTAATAAAATTCCTACTATTCAGAAGTCTAACCCTGTGTTTGTTAAAATATTTGATGGTACCCCTATCCCTAATGGTCCTATTACCCATAACACGATACCTATACAGATGTGCACGACCCATGGTCATACTGAACATATTTCCTTCAAAGTCATCTCCTCACCTCTATACCCTTTAATACTGGGGTTATCCTGGTCATGCTTGCATTGTCCCTCTATATCATGGGAAGACCTCCAAGTTAATTTCAACTCTGTTTACTGTAACAAGACCTGTTTACAACATCACCTATTACAGGCCACTACTAACCCATTACCTCATCACTACAAGGATTTTTATGACGTCATCAGTAAAAAGGATGCTGAGAGTCTTCCTACTCACCGCCCTTATGATTGCCCTATCGACCTTCTACCTGGTTCTACTGTACCCTATGGGCATGTATACTCCTTATCTGAACTGGAACTCATCCAACTCAGAATCTATATTGATGAAAATCTTCGCAAGGGCTTCATAAGACCATCAACTTCACCAGCTGGAGCTGGAATGTTTTTTGTCCATAATAAAGATGGTTCCCTCCGCCCTATCATTGATTATAAGCAACTGAACAAAATAACTATAAAATATAGATATCCTCTTCCACTCATCCCTGATCTAGTGGAAAGATTACAGAAGGCCAAAATTTTCACGAAACTCGATCTGAGGTGTAGTATCAACATAGTGCACATCAAAAGTGGAGATGAATGGAAAACAGCCTTTCGCACCAGATATGGCCTTTATGAATATTTGGTGATGTATTTCGGCCTATGAATGTAATGCCCCTGCCACATTTCAGTTTTTTGTGAATTATATTTTCCGTGACCTACTTGACATATGTGTTGTCATCTATTTAGATGACATCATCATCTACTCATCTACAGAAGAAGAACATATTAAACATGTTCGCTGGGTCCTCGCTAGGCTACAAAGCCATCATCTGTATGCAATGTTAGAAAAATGTATATTCCATTCTGTCAACATCAGTTTTCTTAAATACAAGCTCACCCCCGGAGAAATATGAATGGAGGATGAAAAGATTAATTCCATACTTAAGTGGCCTACTCATGCTGATAAGAAGTCACTGCAAAGCTTTCTTGGATTTTTGAACTTCTACAGAAAGTTCATAAAAAAAACTACTCTCTCATAGTTAAACCATTAACTAGACTCACTGGTGTCACTACAGGATTTAAATGGGATCCTGAAGCTCAACGCGCTTTTGATAAACTCAAAAAAGCCTTCACTTCTGAACCTATACTTAAAATACCAGATCCTACTCTACAGTATACATTAGAGGTGGATGCTTCAGAGTACGCAGTTGGTGCAATACTTTCCCAAAGGGTATCTCTCAGTACTCCACTACATCCCGTTGCCTTCTACTCAAGAACTCTCACATTAGCTAAAAAAAACTATCCAATTGCTGAGAAGGAACTGCTTGCCATTAAAGTTGCCCTAGAGAACTGGAGATACCTACTAGAAGGAACTCGGCTGCCTATACTAATCTATACCGATCACCGCAACCTGGAGTATCTCAAATCCACTTGGACTTTATCATCCAGACAAGTTAGATGGAGTCTTTTTTTTTTTTTTGATATGTTCAATTACCTAATAACTTATCGACCTGGTTCTGCTAACAGTAAGGCCGACTCTGTCTCCAGGATGTTCCCCAGGCCACATTGCTCCACCACTACTACCATAATACCCACATACCGGATTATTGGCTTATTAGCTGACTTACCTTCAAGACTAAAACAAGCATTAAGCAATGATCCATCTTTACCATCCATCCATCCACACACATAAAAAAATCTGATCAGCTACTCTACAAGGTGATAACCCATTGTCAGGACACCCTGGACACTACAAAATGATGGAACTCCTTAAAAGAGATTTTTGGTGGCCAAATATGCACAAAACAACCTATGACTAGATCAGAACTTGTACAGTTTGTGCTAAATGAGGGTCAGTGCCTCCATATGGACTCCTTATGTCATTGCCTATCCCGGTTAAACCTTGGAACTCAATCTCAATGGATTTTGTTGTTGATTTACCCCCTTCATCAGAATACACCACCATCCTAGTTGTCATTGATCAAGTCACTAAAATGGTACATTTCATTCCATTAATTTAACTTCCGACTGCCCTCAAAACTGCACATATCTTCATACAAAACGTAGTGAGTCTCCACGGGTTGCCCAGCTCCATTACCTCTGACAGAGGTGTTCAATTTACCTCCAAGTTCTGGAGAGAGCTATGTAGACTCCTCTCCATCCAGAACAACTTCACTAGTGCTTACCACCCCCAATCAAATGTACTCTCGGAAAGGGCTAACCAGTGGTTGGAGCAGTTCCTGCGTTGTTATTGTTCTCACCTACAGGATGACTGGTCTACATTCCTACCCTTGGCAGAATTTGTCTTCAATAACACCCTCAGTTCCACTACTAAACTCACCCCCTTTTATAACAATTATGGATACCTGCCACCCAACCTTCCATTATTCAAATCCTAATTGCAGCAACAATCCAACTGTAACTGAAACTCTAGATTCTATCAAATCAGGATTTGAAACTATACGCAACAATATTAAGCAAGCACAAGTGAAACAAAAACAATACTTTGATCTACATAGACACCATCCGCCAGCATACAAAGATGGTGATAAAGTTTGTGTTTTCTACCAAAAAATTTGAAACTTGGAACTCCACTAGAAATTTAGTAGCTTGTTTACTGGGCCTTTTCCAATTGCCAAGGTGATAAACCAAAATGCTGTTCGCTTGACGTTGCCAACACATCTCCGTATTCATCCCACCTTCCATGTTTCCCTCCTGAAACCATACCTGCAGAATACATTCCCTAACCGCTCTCTTCCTCCTCCAGCTTCCATCGTTGTTGATGGTGATCTCAAATATGAAGTTGAACGCATACTGGATTCTAAAATTTGCAGGGGGTGGCTTCAATACTTAGTCAGATGGAAGGGCTACAACTCCTCTGAGGACTCCTGGATACCCCTCTCTGACCTTAAAGCCCCTCGTCTTCGTTCTGATTTCCACAAACGTTACCCTTTCAAACCCACGCAGCCCTGAGGTCTGCCTTACTCGGAGGGTCCTGTAATGATCCTGATGCCCCTTTAAGTTTGGCCCTCCTACTTCACCCTATTTAAGCTGTAACTCCCCCTGACACTCTGCTTATGTATCTTCTACTGCAGAATTTCCTGTTGTGCCTTAGATACTGGAGCCACACCTTGTTTGCTACTACTAAGTCTTTACCTGCAGCCTTTCTACATTCCTGCTGTCCTGGAAGCTCAGCATAACAACCACTAAACTCATCTGCACTGCCTCTAAGAAGCTAAATACTGTTACCTTTTTTTCTAGCACTTAAGATATTGTTTTCTCATCTGCATAACCAAACCATAGCAAATGCTGTTCTGCCTCAAACTGCTTCCTGAAAACTGACTGCCTGTTTTACTGTTGTTTTTAAACTATCTGCTTCCTTCAGCACCTGCTGCATTGATGCTATGTTTATGAATTGCCTATACAAACTAAAGCTATCTGTTGTTTCAACACATGCAACTGCTTAATTGCTTGCTCAATAACCAAGCCTTATAAAATGCTGTTCTCCCATAAATTGCTACCTGAATACTGCCTGCCTGTTTACTTTGCTTCAATTAACTGCTTGCTCCAACACCTACTGCATTCTCACTATGTTTAAGAACTGCCTATACAAACTAAGGCTATCTGTTTGTCTAACATATTAAACTGATTTAATTGCTTGTTGAATTGTCCTCTAATCTGAGCCTGCATAGTCAGCAGCTCACTTGCTTACATTTAAATCAATTGCAGTATTCCTCGTGGGGAGTTTGACCAGTGATTCCACAATAACAACTACTGCTTAAAAAACCTATATTAACCCTGTATGACACCCAGCTGTCATTCCTCTCACATCCCACCTCATGCAAGGTTCCCTAAACTTACTCTACATCATAAAGTAGCCCCTGTAACTAGTTATACCATCACCCCTCACACACTGTAGGTTTCAAGTCCCCAATCTCTATGGCTATGTTTCTCAAGATGATCATGACTCTGTAAGATTCCTCCCACAGTCCCACTGTAATTGTCATTTTCCAGCACTTACCTTCCAGGATCACCTCCCTGCCATTGTTTGCTATTATATAGCATCTGGATTCTGGAACCTGCTCTGGAAGGTCGGTCAGGGCTGTCCTCACTCCCTTGGGGCTGCTGGACACTGAGTCTTGAGGGTTTCTGTAGGAGCCATTGGTTTCCCCATTGGTTATCCCATTGTAGATGATGTTCTCTGTCCGGCTGTCCTTACACAAGTTGGCAAGATCTATGTGCCATCTGTCCCTGACAGAACTTCCAGCAAACCACTTCTTTGCCCCCTGGCTGCTAAGGGCTGATGTCACTCACTGCTACAGCAATGACAGGCAGATGCAGTGCTTGTTTGTAAAATAGACAAGAGTTTATGCCACATGCGGACCTTATGCTGCCCAATGGATCCTTCTGCCTGCACTTGGAAACAGCAGCAGTGGGTGGCAGATTAGTCCGCAAAGAGCACAGCATACTGTGGGAGAGTGGCACCTAGAGCCCTGATGCCACGCAACACACATGAAGCACACCTCACCTGCACTTGTCTTTCCCTTTACAAATGCGTGCGCTGTGCACACACACTTGAGGTAACAACTGCAGTGGGGTCCCCCCGAGTCACCTTAGTACCGCCCCTAGTCTGTAGCAGAGATATCCTGTTTAAACAACTTTAAAGGGACAGTCAACACCAGAATTTTTGTTTTTTTTAAAAAAAATTGATAATCCCTTAATTACCCATTCCCCAGTTTTGCATAACCAACGGTTATAATAATACATATTTTACCTCTGTGATTATCTTGTATCTAAGCCTCTGCAGGCTGCCCCCTTATTTCAGTTCTTTTGACAGACTTGCATTTTAGTCAATCAGTGCTCACACCTCGATAAATTCACATGC
The DNA here is from genome assembly GCF_027579735.1 of Bombina bombina. NCBI lineage: Eukaryota > Metazoa > Chordata > Amphibia > Anura > Bombinatoridae > Bombina > Bombina bombina. The sequence continues at coordinate 683,654,024 of NC_069504.1, forward strand.
ATGAGCTCAATGTTATCTATATGAAATACATGAACTAATGCCTTCTAGTGGTGAAAAACTGTCATTTAGATTAGAGGCAGCCTTCAAGGTCTAAGAAATTAGCATATGAACCTCCTAGATTTAGCTTTTAACTAAGAATACCAAGAGAACAAAGTAAATTGGAAAGTTGTTTAGAATTACATGCTCTATCTCAATCAAAAGTTTTTTTTGGACTTGACTGTCCCTTTTAAATTCTGTAAATCACTTTTGATCTTCCATCCCCACTAATATTCAGCAGCTCATTTTTGTTTTGCCTTTTCTTGCTCAATCCAAGACAAATAGTAATTTTCATAGGTCTTTACCTTTTCTTCAGAGATTAAACTGAAACCGCAGTCTTTCTGTGTTTCACCTCCCCAGCTTCCTGCACTACCTCCTGGGTCAGCAGCCATACTGAGTCCCTATTGGAAGCTCAGCAGAACACAACCTCACAGGTGCAACTAGGATTGCCACCTCAGCAATGTTTTCCTGGACAGTTATGAGTTATACATGCTGCAGGTTGTGCAGGGAGGAACATGTATTTTGCCTCTAGACATCACATGAAAAGTGGTGCTGGACAGCAAAATCCATGTTCCTCCATGCACACACTGCAGCATGTATAACTCAAAAGTGTCCTGGAAAACATGTCCGAGGTGACAACCCTAGGTAGGTGAAACACACAGTGAATAGCAGGGAACACCCCTTTGGGAGACACACTGCTCTCAAGTAAAAAAAACAAAAAACTGCCAGTATAGAATTTGAACCGGAGCTTCATAGTACTGGAAAAATTACTTATAGAATTTCAGAAGCCCAGAGAACTTTAAAGGGACAGTATACACTCATTTTCATATACCTGCATGTAATAGACTCTACTATAAAGAATAAGATGCACAGATACCGATATAAAAATCCAGTATAAAACTGTTTAAAAACTTACTTAGAAGCTTTCAGTTTAGCTTTGTTGAAAAGGTAGCCGGAAAGCCCACTGCAAGTGGGAAATAAGACACTTTTCCCCCCTCCCCTTTCTTTTGCATATGAAAAGACCATTTACACAAACAGAAGCAAGCTGGAGAAGGTATACATCAGTACTCACATAAAACTTTGGGGCTTGGTTAGGAGTCTGAAAATCTGAGCAATGTTATTTAAAAATAAGCAAAACTAAACTTTTTTTTTTTTTAAAAAAACTTCATGGGCTATATAAATAGATCATCTACAAAACATTTATGCAAAGAAAAAATGAGTGTATAATGTCCCTTTAAAGAATCAGGCCCTAAGTAATGATATCACTGCATACAGAAAAGTTAAAGAGGATTTGTGTATATAGAGTTTAGATAATGAGCTATCTTGTTAGTTTGTGTTCAATATTTCTAAAGGTGAGATTATTAACACATGAGAGAGCATAAGACTATAAAAAAATAGAAGATCTAAAAAGGATTTTATTATTCTGGGGGAGATTGGAATTGTAGGCAAATTAGTGGAAAGAATTTACATGTACCTGAGCAATAAGCGTATAAAATTCTTATTGCTATTCTATTCACAAGCATTTTACTGAAACTTATTATAGCCAACTCTGTAGATCTCTTGCAATGGTTTCCTAATTAGATTAATTAGTTTGGTCTTGTCTAACACAGGGCAAATTCTAAACCCTACAAATATTTATAGGTTTAATAATAAAGCAGGTGTAATTGACATGCTCGCTAGTTCTGCTAGATGCTTTAAACATGGGAAAAGAAATGACATGACATGCAATTACAAAGCATTTTGCATATTAAACCAGATACAACAACCTATCAGGAGGTTTATGGTTTGTAATATCTGCTTTGGCATCATCTTCATTTTTGTACTTGCTGAATATGTCATAAAATGAAACAACAACAACAAAATAACACAGATTTACTAAACCCAGGAGGCCTATATATTGACTGGTTCTCTATTATTGTGTCTCAGAGCAGTTCATCTCTCATTATCACAGCAAATCTGAAAGTCTGTCCTGAACTTTTGAGGATTGTCAGATATTAGAAAATCATTTGTGGTCAATCTTTAGCGTTAATCCAAAAATAATTAACCCATATATGACCACTACATTAATCTTTGTATGCAGTGGCTCACCATTCCTTATAATTTCTTTAACAGAGAAAAAAAAATGGACATAAAACAGCATGGGATTGTAATAAAAATGTTTAATTATGCATAGAAACCACTTTGCAATAAATCGGCCAGATTACGAGTTTTGCATTAAGAGCGGCTTGGTAATAACTTGCAAGTTACTTCCACCGCTCACCTTTAATTGCGGTGCTATTACAGGTTTTCCAAAAACCTGCGTTAGCGGGCAATATGGCAGCATTGAGCTCCATACCTCACACAATTACCAGCGCTGCTTTGAGCTGGGTTTACGTGCTCGTGCACGATTTTCCCATAGACTTCAATGGGGAGAGTGGGCTGAAAAAAAAGCCTAACACCTGCAATTAAGGAGCGTAAAGCTCCGTAACGCAGCCCCATTGATTCCTATGGGGAAAGAAAATGTATGTTTAAACCTAACACCCTAACATAAACCCCCAAGTCTAAAACCCCCTAATCTGCTGCCCCCGACATCGCCGACACCTACATTACACTTATTAACACCTAATCATCACCGCTACCTACATTACATTTATTAACCCCTAATCTGCTGCCCCCAATGTCATCGCCACCTACATAAATGTATTAACCCCTAATCTGTCAGGAATTCCATTTGGCCCTTCCCCCTTCATCTTTAAAAGCTATCCCTCAGCTGCAGACAAGTGCTTAGTAATTTGCATAGTTAAGCTATCTGCGAGCTGAGCCGGTTCAGGATTGTTACTCCTCCTGTTTATCAAGCACACTGTTTCTTTCCAGACCTGGTTCCAAGGATCCTAATACTTCGTATTTGGGCTTATTGCTACTTACAAACCTCTACCAAAGAAGTAACTACATTCTGCATCTATGATTCTTTGCAACTTTAGTGAAAGCCTTCCTGAGCTTTACCGGGACTTACCTTCCTTTTACTTCAGCTAAAACTGATCAGCGTATGCCTGTCAGCGTTTACCCCTGCATAAAACTTCCTCTAACCTGGACTGATTCTCGGAACGTGTACCGCTCCTCCTCCTCTCCGTCTGCCGCAACCGGAGTTCCTCAACCAACACCCTGAGGGGTCACATGACCACGGCTCTCAGCAGCACATCAAGCGATCAGCTGTTTAGTAGTGATGTTGCGAATTGTTCACCGGCGAATAGATCCCGGCGAACATAGCATGTTTGATCCGCCCCCTGTTCATCATCATTGAGTAAACTTTGACCCTGTATCTCACAGTCTGCAGACACATTCCAGCCAATCAGCAGCAGACCCTCCCTCCCAGCTCCTGGACAGCAGCCATTTTAGATTAATTCGGAAGCTGCATTGTTATTGAGAGGAGGGACAGTGTAGCTGCCGGTGATTTAATAGGGAAATTGATAGCTAGGCTAGTGTATTCAGTGTCCACTACAGTCCTGAAGGACTCATCTGATCTCTGCTGTAAGGACAGCACCCCAAAAAGCCCTTTTTAGGGCTAGAACATCATTTTTTTTTCCTGTGTAATCTAATTGCAGTTGCCTGCCTGCCAAGCCACTTGCCCAGTGCCACCACTCATATCTGGTGTAACAGTAGTGTAAATTTTAAAAAAAAGCTTTTTGACTATGAAACATCAGTCTGCTAGTGTAATCTAATTGCAGTTGCCTGCCTGCCAGCGTGTGTGCCAGGCCCACTTGCCCAGTGCCACCACTCATATCTGGTGTAACAGTAGTGTAAATTTAAAAAAAAACTAAAACTTTTTTGACTGTGAAACATCAGTCTGCTTGTGTAATCTAATTGCAGTTGCCTGCCTGCCAGCATGTGTGCCAGGCCCACTTGCACAGTGCCACCACTCATACCTGGTGTAACAGTAGTGTAAATTTAAAAAAAAAAAACTTTTTTGACTGTGAAACATCAGTCTGCTAGTGTAATCTTATTGCAGTTGCCTGCCAGCGTGTGTGCCAGGCTCACAGCGTATACTGTGCCCACTTGCCCAGTGCCCCCACTCATATCTGGTGTAACAGTAGTGTAAATTTAAAAAAAAAACTTTTTTGACTGTGAAACATCAGTCTGCTTGTATAATCTAATTGCAGTTGCCTGCCTGCCAGCGTGTGTGCCAGACTCACAGCATATACTGTGCCCACTTGCCCAGTGCCACCACTCATATCTGGTGTAACAGTAGTGTAAATTTAAAAACAAAAAACTTTTTGGACTGTGAAACATCAGTCTGCTTTTTTGTGTCAGGCTCACAGCTTATACTGGGCCCACTTGCCCAGTGCCACCACTCATATTTTGTTTAATAGTAGTGTAAGTGTGCATTTAAAAAAATAAAAACTTTTTGGACTGTAAAACATCAGTCTGCTTTTTTGTGTCAGGCCCACAGCTTATACTGTGCCCACTTGCCCAGTGCCACCACTCATATCTTGTTTAATAGTAGTGTAAGTGTACATTTAAAAAAATAAAAACTTTTTGGACTGTGAAACATCAGTCTGCTTTTTTGTGTCAGGCTCACAGCTTATACTGGGCCCACTTGCCCAGTGCCACCATTCATATCTTGTTTAATAGTAGTGTAAGTGTACATTTAAAAAAAAATGACAGGCAGAGGCAGGCCACCCCGCAGGTGCCGTTGTGGTCGTGGTGCTGTGATTCCCTTTGGCCCTAGAATAATGCCCAGTGTTCAGAGGCCACGTCCCATGAACTTGAAAAGTTCTGAAGAAATAGTTGACTGGCTAACACAGGACATCCAATCTTCTATAGCTCCCGCTCCGAACCTTGACGCACCATCCTCCTCCAGCTTATCTTCGGGCACCTCTCAAGTTACCACTCGCCCGCCTGCCGCCACCACCAACACTAGCACCACAGCCGCTTCACTTGATCTGTCAGAGGAGTTTTTTACACATCAGCTGGAAGAAATGAGTGATGCGCAACCATCATTGACAGAGGATGTAGATAACAGTGATATGTCTCAGTCAGGCAGCATTACAGACATGGACGTACGGTGTGATGATGATGATGTTGTACCCGCTGCTGCTTCCTTTGTTGATTTGTCAGATACAAGTGAAGCGGTTGATGATGACGATGTGTCTGTGGATGTCACGTGGGTGCCCGCTAGAAGAGAAGAAGAACAGGGGGAAAGTTCAGATGGGACAGAGAGGAGGAGACGAGTTGGAAGCAGGGGGAGGTCGTAGCAAGGAGCTTGTGGCACAGTCAGACAGCATGCATCGGCACCCGGGGTCAGCCAGACAGCACGCCAATCAACGCATGCTGTTGCCACCACTAGAATGCCGTCATCGCAGAGCTCAGCAGTGTGGCATTTTTTTTATGTGTCTGCCTCTGACAACAGTGATGCCATTTGCAACGTGTGCCAAAAGAAACTGAGTCGTGGGAAGTCCAACACCCACCTAGGTACAACTGCTTTGCGAAGGCACATGATCGCACATCACAAACGCCTATAGGATCAACACATGAGTAGAAGCAGCACACAAACTCAAAGCCGCCATCCTCCTCCTGGTCCAGCATCTTCAGCCACGTCAACCATTGCTGTCCTCCTTGCCCCCTCTCAACCATCTGCCACTCCGTCTCTCTTCCGGAGCAGTTCCTGCTCATCTGCCCACAGTCAGGTATCTGTCAAGGACATGTTTGAGCGTAAGAAGCCAATGTCACAAAGTCACCCCCTTGCCCGGCGTCTGACAGCTGGCTTGTCTGAACTCTTAGCCCGCCAGCTTTTACCATACAAGCTGGTGGAGTCTGAGGCGTTCAAAAAATTTGTAGCTATTGGGACAACGCAGTGGAAGGTACCCGGCCGAAATTTCTTTGCAAAAAAGGCATTCCCCAACCTGTACTCTATTGTGTGAAAGGAAGTAATGGCATGTCTGGCACACAGTGTTGGGACAAGGGTCCATATGACCACTGATAGCTGGTCTGCAAAGCATGGTCAGGGCAGGTATATCACCTACACTGCGCATTGGGTAAACCTGCTGACGGCTGACAAGCATGGAATGCGTGGCTCTGCAGAGGAGGAGTTGGTGACACCGCCACGACTTGCAGGCAGGCCTGCTGCCACCTCCTCTACTCCTCCTACTCCATCCTCTTCCATAACCTCCTCGGCTGAGTCTGCTGCTGCGTCTTGCTCCACATCAATGGCACCCCCCCAGCTCCCCAGGTACTATTCCACTTCCCGGTTATGGCAGTGGCACGCCGTCTTGGGGTTGACTTGCCTGAAAGCAGAGAGTCACAACGGACCAGCACTCCTGTCCGCCCTGAATGCACAGGTGGATCAGTGGCTGACTCTGCACCAACTGGAGATTGGCAAAGTGGTTTCTGACAACGGAAGTAATTTGGTGGCGGCATTGAAATTGGGCAAGTTGACACATGTGCTGTGCATGGCACATGTGTGTAATCTGATCATACAACGCTTTGTGCATAAGTACCCAGGCTTACAGGACGTCCTGAAGCAGGGCAGGAAGGTGTGTGGCCATTTGAGGCGTTCCTACACGGCCATGGCGCACTTTTCCGATATCCAGCGGTGAAACAACATGCCAGTGAGGTGCTTGATTTGCGACAGCCCGACACGTTGGAATTCAACACTCCTAATGTTCGACCGCCTGCTCCAACAAGAAAAAGCCATTAACGAGTATTTGTATGACCGGGGTGTTGGTCAGCCTCTGCGGAGCTGGGAATTTTTTTGCCACGTTACTGGACGCTCATGCGCAATGCCTGTAGCCTCATTCGTCCTTTTGAGGAGGTGACAAACCTAGTTAGTCGCACCGAAGGCACCATCAGCGACATCATACCATTTGTTTTCTTCCTGGAGCGTGCCCTGCGAAGAGTGCTAGATCAGGCCGTAGATGAGCGTGAAGAGGAAGGGGAAGAGTTGTGGTCACCATCACCACTAGAAACAGCCTTATCAGCATCGCTTGCTGGACAAGCGGCAACGCTGGTAGAGGATTGTGAGGAAGAGGAGTCAGAGGAGGAGGAGGAGGAAGACCAACCACAACAGGCATTCCAAGGTGCTCGTTGTCACCTATCTGGTACCTGTGGTGTTGTACTTGGCTGGGGGGAAGAAGATATCTTCAGTGAGATCACTGAGGACGAGGAACGGGACATGAGTAGCTCGGCATCCAACCTTGTGCAAATGGGGTCTTTCATGCTGTCGTGCCTGTTGAGGGACCCTCGTATAAAAAAGCTGAAGGAGAACGACCTGTACTGGGTGTCCACGCTACTAGACCCCCGGTATAAGCATAAAGTGCCTGAAATGTTACTGAATTACCACAAGTCGGAAAGGATGCAGCAGTTCCAAAAGAAATTAAAAAGTATGCTTTACACAGCATATAAGGGTGATGTCACAGCACAACGGGAATCTAACAGGGGAAGAGGTGAAAGTAATCCTCCAACTCCCACGACCACGCCGGCAAGGACAGGACGCTTTACAGACGTGTTGTTGATGGAGGACATGCGGAGCTTTTTAACTCCTATGCATCGCCACAGCCCTTCGGGGTCCACCCTCAGAGAACGACTCGACCGACAGGTAGCAGACTACCTCGCCTTAACTGCAGATCTCGACACTCTGAGGAGCGATGAACCCCTTGACTACTGGGTGTGCAGGCTTGACCTGTGGCCTGAGCTATCCCAATTTGCGATAGAACTTCTGGTCTGCCCCGCTTCAAGTGTCCTGTCAGAAAGGACCTTCAGTGCAGCAGGAGGTACTGTCACTGAGAAGAGAAGTTGCCTAGGTCAAAAAAGTCTAGATTACCTCACCTTTATTAAGATGAATGAGGGATGGATCCTGAAGGGACTGACATTGGGTGATACATTCAACTAAAAAAGGCCTGATGAGATGAGCTGCCTTGGGCTAAAAATGGTCCACACGGTGCTGTATTTTATCTTCGAATGCCGGATGACTTGCGTGACTTATCCGCCACCAACTAGGGTTCAAGCCGCAATGTTTTAGGGCACTTTCTGCCTGGGAAACAAACATCAATTTTTCTGGCCGCTGCTACAGCCAAATGTCCGTCGGCTAAAAGTCCGGTCACGATTGCAAGCGCAGTGCCCCAAATTTGAAGTAGGAGGACCGACCAAGCATCTTTTTCCATCTCCCGGTTCTTAAAATCCATGCCATATACACATCCCCTGATAGGGGAAACCGCAGTGGAAGGTACCCGGCCGAAATTTCTTTGCACAAAAGGCAATCCCCAACCTGTACTTGATTGTGCAAAAGGAAGTAACCTTACCATGGGTCCCAGACCGCACGTCTTGTAATTCTCTGTCTGGGAATTTATCTATCTATCAAATCTATCTATTTATCTATCAAATCTATCTATCAAATGTATCTATTGCATCTATTGATCTATCTATCTCATGGCCGGACCGACCAAGCATCTTTTTCCATCTCCTGGTTCCTAAAATCCATGCCATATACACGTCCCCTGATAGGGGACGTAACAGGGATTAAAGTGATAAGAATAGTACTACTTAACACACCACTCATATCTGGTGGCACAGTAGATTGCACGCGCAGTGCCCCAAATTTGAACTAGGAGGACCGACCAAGCATCTTTTTCCATCTCCCGGTTCCTAAAATCCATGCCATATACTCGTCCCCTGATAGGGGACGTAACAGGGATTAAACTGATAAGAATAGTACTACTTAACACACCTTATAATAATGCAGAGAGAGGAGTCTGAAGAAGAGGAGGAAGGTGGCTTTGAGGAGGTGGAAGACCAAACACAGCAGGCGTCCCAGGGGGCTTGTTGTCACCTTTCGGGGACCCTTGGTGTTGTACGTGGCTGGGTGGAGGAAGAGACCTTCAATGACATCAGTGAGGACAAGGAATGGGACATGGCTAGCTTGGTATCCAACCTTGTGCAAATGGGGAGTTTGTGGTTGTACAAATGGACTGTTTGCGGTTATTTGCGGTGCGTTAAACGGGGAGTTTGGTCTGTCACTGTGAAGCGGGCGTAACCCTTACACTACCTTACACTAAAGTTCGCCTGCCTATTGAAGTCTATGGCAGTTCGCCCGTTCGCGAACAGTTGCGGAAGTTCGCGTTCGACGTTCGCGAACCAAAATGTTTAGGTTCGCGACATCATTATTTATCAAGCTCTGGCGGACAGAAATCAACCCGATCGAATACAATTGGGTTGATTGACACCCCCTGCTAGCGGCCGAATGGCCTCGAATTGGCAGGGGGCGGCATTGCACCAGCAGTTCACAAGAACTGCTGGTGCAATGATAAATGCTGACAGCGTATGCTGTTGGCATTTATCAATGTGCAGCAGACATGATACGCTACATTGTATAATGTCCGCTTACACTTACATAAATATACCCCTTAGAATCCTTGTACATGTTACTCTAAGTATTTACCTATTATTATTATTATTATTATTATTATTATTATGGTATTAATATTATTTATAAAAAGAAATTCCTGAGGAGGAAAAAACTTAAGAGGATGCGCTTGGAACACAGGTTATCAAAGTGGGACCTACCACTTTATGATTGGGTTTGTACCCGTATGCATAAATAAAAAAAAAAAAAAAAAAAAAATAAAAAAATTATTTTTTTATAAACAGCACAGTGTTTGGTATGTGTAAAAAATTATAATAATGACGAAAATAAATTGTGTGTAAAACAAGTGCTCAGGACAATTTGTGTATAATATTAGTGATACATTGAAATAATCAGATATCACAGATAAACAATGATATTTGTGGCGATTAGTAAAATATATAAAAAAAGTACTTATCAATGTCCCAAAAATTGCTGTGATGTAAAAAATAAGTGTCCAATCCTAATATGTGAACAGTGATGTGTTCAGGTGTTTGGCGTGCTCCTCTTGTGTCCCGCGGTGCGATGGGTCAGGGTGTCTAGAATGGAAGATAAACAAGGGGCGCCAACATAGTGTGAATCGTTCAAACAACAAATATAAAAGTGATGTGCAAAAAACTACTCACAAGGAAAGTGGCACCTTAAATGAATAAGGTGCGATAAAGCAGGCTGACATTCAAATTCCAGCAGTCAGTACGCTGGAGGTCTCACCCAGAGGACCTGTGGAATCCAGATAGGCATCTAGAAAGTAGCACCCACGTTTTTCAGGGCCAATGGCCGGACCAGGTGAGCTGCAAGCTGATAGGTGTTCTCCTGCTGCACTCACGCCACCGAGACTTTTCTCCAAAAACGACAGTGTCAGTGTATGAAAGGTTCCGTGGTAAAAGTCCTGTTTCAAAAACAAGTGGATCGTGGAAAGAAGCAAAAATACCGGGTCGTGGTATAAAACAAACAGTATTTATTTTGCAATGCGTTTCTCAGTCTATTCCAGACCGTTTCATCAGGCATCTTGTGAGTAGTTTTTTGCACATCACTTTTATATTTGTTGTTTGAACGATTCACACTATGTTGGCGCCCCTTGTTTATCTTCCATTAATATTATTTATACATGGGAGATGTTCTATCTTTGCAATTTCAACACTATTTTTTATATAGAATTGTACTAATGCGTTGTGCCCTAGAGGGGCCCTACTGATATATCCCCCAACATTTACCCATTATTTAAATTCAATATCCGTGGTACAAGAGTGGCCACTAATTTTTAATTGGGGTACGCTTCACTTTTATTTTTTTTACCTTTTTAGGGGCTCCTTAATACAATATATGAACTCTTGGTAAAAAAAAAAAAAGAAGAAGGCTGACCTGGTTTATTTAGTTTTGCATATCTTCATATTGCAGTCACCATATTGAGCTCAGTTTGTGTATTTCTGACTTGTTTTTGCAAGATATACCTGTGTCTCCTATCTATAGCTGCTGGATATTATTGTGATATTTACAGATCTTCTTATGTCCGCAGTCTGTGTATATATAAATATTGTCACTACACAGGTTTTATACCTTGCATTAATGTTATTTGGTGACTCATACTGTTTGTACGTTTCTCTTTGTTAACCTCAATAAAAATGATAAAAAAAAAAAAAAAAAAAAAAGATTGATTACAAATTTAATGATACTTTACTGACCATTACAAAAGAGAAATAGGACATGGAAATTCATTTAAATTATTTGAAATATGGTAAACGGTTTAATTTTGGGAGTAAAGCCAGTAGAATGCTTTGCTGTACAAGTAGAGGTATTTGCAGAAGAAATAGTATGGTTCTTAGGCAACTTTTTAGATATCTAATTTGGCCTCATCTTGAGTATTGTGTACAAATATGGAGGCCATATCCTCAGAAGAATATTGACAAACTGGTATCTGTTCAAAAGAGGACTACTAATATGATACGTGGTCTAAAAAAATAAAACTACCAGGAGGAAAGAAGGGAAAAAGATGATCTGATAGTAACTTTAAAGTACATTAAAGGGTTTAGTAAAGTTGAAGTCACAAAAAGAACAATCCCAGAGAAAGGGGTTATGATCTCCAGCTGAATGGTAGTAGGTACAGGAGTAGTTTGAATAAGCACTTCTGGACAGAAAGGGTGGTTGAGTTATAAAATAAACTTCCATCTAAAGCGGTAAGGAAAACCACGTGGGGAGCTTCAAATAAGCATATGGTTATCCTACTAACTAAAGACTAGATTAGAAATGGAGCGCAATTATTTGTGCCCGAGCGATAAAGGGTTTGCGCTCATCGGAATTACAGCTAGTATTATGAGTTGAAAGTAAGCGTGATTGCTTGAGCTCAATCGTGATTTACACTAGAATGATTACCACGACTTCAGAGCTCTGGTTAACAAAATAATCAAAAATACATTATAAAGTATAGCTACACTCATAATAACACTAGATAATAAGAAATTTTCAAAAACAAATAAAAGTTATAAAGGCTCAAAGATAGGAGGTCTCAGGTGTTAGGGGGGAAAAAAAGGCAGTCAAGGGGCTTTGACATAGAGATACATATATATATATATATATATATATATATAGGTTCCAGAAGGAATGGTTGTAAATTGAAACTGTTGTAAATTGTAATGTAATGTAAGTCAATGGGAAGTGAGGGAGTTAGGTTCTCAAAATTGTCATAAGTAACACCTAATACATTATTTTTAAAGCTTTGAAATGATGACTTTAAATGCTAAACAAAATTATAAACCTAATAAAATAATCACACAACACAATATATAATTAAACTAAGTTAAATGAACAAAAACATTTGCTAAACAGCATTATAAACCTAATAAAATAATCACACAACACAGACTTTACTTGCATTTTTCTGCAAACAGTTCTTTCTATGCATTCCAATCTGGACTGATTTATAGATAGGACGCTCTTGTTCCTTTGCAAGCTGCTCAATAGCTCAGGTCTGGTTAAACTGATTAATTTCATCTTGCTTGGCTTGCATATCTTTGCTGCAACACAAGCGGACAGCTCCACCTACTGGCTATTTTAATCAATGCACTGCTTCTCAATGCTTTTCAATAGCAGTCACATGACTGGAAAAAAAAGTTTGTTATTCTGAAACGGTGCAAATTGAACCGTTGTAAACTGAGGGCCACCTGTATATATAGTGTGTGTGTGTGTATATATATATATATATATATATATATATATATATATATATATATATATATATATATATATATATATATATATATATATATATATATATGTGTGTACAAATGTACTGAAGATTCAAAAAAAGTTATATGAAGCAATGCAGGCAGCACAACTTGGATGTAGTAAAATGTAAAAAAACCCTTTTTATTCCATCATTTTAAAATATTGTACAAGCACAGATACAAGTGTTACCCAAACACACAGGGGAAAGACTGCCTTCCGACGCGTTTCCTGCTCAGACTGAGCACTTCATCAGGGATGGCAGGTGTCTCCCTTACACACTATTTATTGGGGTTGAACCACTTAACCCTTTGATATCTTATGTTCAGTCTTTTCTCTTCAACAAATGTTATTACTGAACAAGGGCAAAAATGTGTTCAACTTCAACAAATCATACAAATTCTAACATAAATGTTACATAGGTTACTTCAATATTTACATTACATAAAATTCATCTGCTGTTTAAACAAAGAGGGTAGTTGCAAAACAAAAAATCATAAAAGACTCTAGACTATTGTCACTTCTACAGAGAAAATTATTGCAAGTAGAAGAAGATTTTCATAAATAGTAATAGTGAAGCTATATTAGATGTTATGAGATTATGAGATTATTATGAGATATGTTTCTGAATGTAATCTGATAGAAATTCATAAACATATAAATAAGTAAGGAAATAAGCATTTTACAATTTAATATTTAAATATTTAAATAAGATTTTCTGCACTAGCTTTTGATAAGCTCTAGTAAGCCTAATTTAATTTGTAGCAAGATAAATTAAGTGATATCACATACTTATACCAAGATCACGTATGTATTATACTGGGAGCTAGCTGTACAAAAATATATAGTTTATGGAATTCCAAATGGAAAAATGAAAAGAATATCCTCTTAAATATTAAGAATCAAAATGATTATGAATATATGAAAGAAAAAGTTATGTTTTTATGTTCTCAGGCTTTAAGGGACATGGGTAGTTTGGAAAAATTTGACCTATATTGTCTGAATTCATGATACTACCATGTGAAAGTACCTTTTTCTCTCTAGCTTAATTGCCTGTATATAGCTGGAAAACCGGTTCTCAACTTGTGTATCCAAAAGGCCTCTTTCTTATTCAGTTTAGCTAATCTGTCTCCTCCTGATATTCTATTGGGCACTCTGTCTATGATTTGATATTGAAACAATTTAAGTATTTCATCTTGCATATTTTTATCATAGTTAGTTCCATATCTATGTGTTGCAAAGTGCCTAGCTACTGGAGTCTTTGGTTCCTTTGCCTCAATAGATAACAGATGCTCCCGTATCCGTTCTTTTACAGCCCTAACTGTTCGGCCTGTATACTGTTTACCACATTGTTTACATGAAATTAAATATACAGCAAAATCTGACTGGCAATTGAAATAGTTATCAATAGTAAATTCTTGTGAAGTGATATGTGATATGAATATTTCTCCCTTTTTCACGTAGTGACAACTTTTACATGGTCTACCACCACATTTGAAAGTACCTCTTCTTGGATTTAACCAAGAGTCTCTATCTCCACTCTGTTGCCTATTTGGATCTGAAAAATTCCTATTTACAAATTGACCTATAGTTTTAGCTCTTCTAGAGACAAATTTTACACCATCCACAGAAATATTTTCAAGTGCTGACTCTTTTTCCAGAACTGGTAAATATTTCCTCACTATATTGCATATTTTTGGATATTGATTACTGTACTGAGTGGAAAATACTAATTTGTTATCAGAGTTTTGACTCTTGTTTTTATCTTTTAGTGTTTCCTCTCTATCCATCATACGTACTTCTCTAAGTGTGTGTTCTAGCTGTTTCTTATTATAACCTCTACTAATAAGGCGCTTTTTAAGTTGTTCTGCATGTATGTTGTAATCCTCTGTGTTACTGCAATTACGACGTAAGCGCATAAACTGTCCTTTGGATATAGCTCCATTAAGATGTCTCAGATGGTTCGACTCTGCCCTGAGTATAGTGTTGCCTGCTATATCTTTCCTATAGGTTTCCATGCTCACAGTCATATTAATCTTGTCGATTTTGATTTTGAGATCCAGAAAGTTAATACTCTCTTTAGCCCAATTCCAGGTGAACTTAAGGTTCATGCTGTTGTTATTCAAGGACTTGACAAAGTTTTCTATCTGTTCTACACTACCCCTCCATATTATGAATTTTATGTAATGTAAATATTGAAGTAACCTATGTAACATTTATGTTAGAATTTGTATGATTTGTTGAAGTTGAACACATTTTTGCCCTTGTTCAGTAATAACATTTGTTGAAGAGAAAAGACTGAAAATAAGATATCAAAGGGTTAAGTGGTTCAACCCCAATAAATAGTGTGTAAGGGAGACACCTGCCATCCCTGATGAAGTGCTCAGTCTGAGCAGGAAACACGTCGGAAGGCAGTCTTTCTCCTGTGTGTTTGGGTAACACTTGTATCTGTGCTTGTACAATATTTTAAATGATGGAATAAAAAGGTTTTTTTTACATTTTACTACATCCAAGTTGTGCTGCCTGCATTGCTTCATATAACTTTTTGAATCTTCTGTCTCATATCAGCGCAAGGGAAACGCTGATCAGAAGCTAATGCAACTTACGACCTGTGTTTCTTTCCAAGTAGCAGCAGTCTGTGTAGCAGGCAATCACTGAGCTAAACTGCAGGTGTGTTCAGCGTGTGTGGGATACAAGGTTAAATCAACACGGACAGGATCGCATACTACACGCATTGCAATTTACCCTCCCTGCGGTGAGTAGGACCGGGATAACACTTTGTTATAAAGTTAAGATTATTTCAACATTCATTGAATTACCGGTGTGGGTATTGCGGACTGTGATAACATTGCTGGCTGTTTTTGCTATTGGGAGTATTCCAATTCGGATATATACATACACGCTGACTGAATGGACATTACATCTGTCATTATACTATGGTAGTGGGTGCTGTTTTCTTCAATGAAGATTCGTTATTAAATTGATTACACTAACCTACCATTGTATTGCATCACTTGGGATCACCCAAATTCATAGTGTATGGTGATTGCACTAGTCTTGGACATTATAGAAATATCAGTCGCATACTATTCAATAGGATCCATTGTAGTTGCTTCTTAGAGTTTGGTGTATGAGTGTTGGTCGTTTTATACAAATGTACTGTATTTATATGTGTATATATGTATTTACAGACATATATACACATATAAACACAGGGCCGGCCCTAGACATTGTGGGGCCCAAGGCAGAATGACAAAATGGGGCCCCTTTCTCCTCGACTCCAACCCTGCCCCATCTCTGCCTCCAACCCCACCCCATCTCCGCCGCTATCCCCGCCCCATCTCTTCCACCAACCCCGCCCCCACAGTTTTTAAAATGAAAACAAATTGAAGAAAAATAATTTAAGAAAATGCACATATTTTATAAAAAACAACAACATACAAATCTACTAATGTGGAGCACTAAAACATTGTATATATTGCAATATACCATTAGTACTATTGGAACAACTGTTTATGTATATAATTAATAATTATGCTGACAATAAGGGACAGTCGAGTTGAACTGGGCCTTATTTTTATGTGTTTTCTTATGATAACAAAAATGCAGCTGAGGCGAGTGAAATCTCCGGAGCGGAGCCCCGACCCTCCGGAGAACTGTGTGGGAGTTGAGAGTCCCTGGGTGTCCGGATTAGTGCGTAGGGTAGCAGCCGCTACTGGCATCGCTTCCGCTTCAGGAGTGCACTTAAGCAAGAAGGGACCAATACATGGCGGCACACCTGACGATCTCTCACGACTAGTGTGCCGCAGCACAGTGGTTGAAAATCACTGATATATATATATATATATAGGTAAAGATATATATTGTAGTAAAATAAAATCAGATATATGTAGAAATACGTATTTAAGAATAAATAGAACATATTCTGTTATGTGCAGAACATTGGATTATGAAATATTCATGCCGGGTTAGTGCAAATGAGAATATGTGATCGGGTTTGCGCAAGAGTAGGGTTTCCCCCCCCACTTTTTTCTCTCCAATAATTTCTGAAGGGGAATACGTGAATGCGCATGTGATATTTTAACTTCATCTTTTTCTTCTTATCGGGTTAGTACGAGAGCGAAAACAGTTTACTTTCAACTTGTAATACTAGCGCAACCCAACGAACGCAACTACACTCAAGCGGAAGTGATAATTTGGACTTGACTCGTAATCTGGCCCTTATTACATTTACACTTTTAGGAAATTTGGGGCAGACCTATGGTTCTTATTTGTTGTATAAAAATCTATATTTGTACAAAAGAGGGACAAAACTAATAAAAACAATTCCCAGGATATGCTATCTTTAGGTTTAGTTTTAGGGACATTGTAGTGCAAGATTCACATGCTCTAAATTATTAGCTGTTATAGTCTGTGAGTGGGCTCTAAAGTAGGGAGCTGTTGCACTGAGGTACCAGGTTCAGGCTTCTGTGATTTACTCTTTTTAGGCATAGTAGTACACAAAAGAAGATAGACCCAAAACAATCAGGATATGTTCAAAATCTCCAGGATGTTTATTAAACTGGAACAGAGTGGTAGGATATTTTTTTAAAAATTGTTTTATTGATGCAAAATGTCATATTACAGCATATGTAACAAAGTGTAATCCAAACTTAACAGTATAAATTTCAGTTGCAAGTATGAGAAAGATCTTTGTTACCAATACAAATACAGTAATGAGTGAAAATCAATAGTGGCAGGATAATTTGACAGGAATGAAATAGGCACAGTACAGGTAGGTTTAAGACACATAAATAGCAGGCAAGATACGTAGATATGCTGTAGACAGGTAACTATTAGCAGGCAGAGTACGTAGATATGCTGCAGACTGGTAATTTTGTAATAGCACGCAGAAACATAGATATGCTGTAGGCAGGTAACTGCAATAACAGGCAGGAAACATAGATATGCAATACACAGGTAACTCTGCAATAGCAGGAGATGAGTCCTGACATAGAGTCCCTGAGATAGGCTGTAGGTCAAAATTAGTAGTACAGCCAAAATCTAGACAGAATACTTTTGGAGAATCAGGAAGAGTAAACAGGTAAACAGATCTAAGGAGAATCCGTCGCAAGCCGAGGTAAAAAAACTGGAAGGTTGAAGCTGGTAAAACAGGATCAGATGCACCAACACAGAAGTTAGCCTCACAATGCAAGAGCCCATATTTAACTGAGAGTCTGGCTTAAAAAGGTTTAGGAGCTGCAACTCACAACCATAAGCTAGATAGTGATCGGTGTCTACACCTATATGTCTTTTGTCATTAGCTCACCAGATGTGTTAAGCTAGTTAACCCTAGTGCATTGCTTCTATTGAGCTCAGTTTAGCAATTTTTTTTAATTTATTTTTTTGAAAGATAAGGTATACATCTGTTCACATGCATGCATTCAAATAAATAACATAGGATAGAACACCCATCCATGTCTTAGTAATACAAACATGCCATCATCACAGATGTTTGTGGTGTACTACAGTCCAGAATAATATTTTCATAAGTCCTTCCAGGGTTTTAAATATTTAACCAACAATAACATTGATATTAAAGAAATCTTTAGTAAATAACATAACCTAAAATAAATTTACCAATACATTTGATCTGGCAAGAAGTTGTTACCAGATAGTGTTTGTGGACTATGGACAACAGGAATCAGCAAAAAAAAAAAAAAAGAGAAGATGAAAAAAGTCCAAGCATGGAGTATTATCCTTTCTGGTATCAAGTAAAATCTGTTAGATGTGGCCATTCGCCTCTAAGAGATGCTTCCAAAAATACTATAGAGTGGTGAAAAGGGGCTAGAAGATGGCCCCTAGTTATCAAGCCGTCAACCTCAAATACACTGGAATTCCGCAGCGTATTTGTGGCGAGGCCTTAGTTATCAAGCCCTAGATACCGGCAAAAGTAGAATTTTGTGACGTAAGCTTCGATCGGCCGGACTCAGTCCGACACAGATCGATTCTTATGTCACTACAGATGTTCCGCACACAAGTGCAGCACAATCTGACTACTTTTGCTAGTTATCAAAAAACTAGCAGGTACGCTTGGCACATTTCCGGCCCAGCGTACCTGGAGGCGGCGGATCCCATAGGAATCAATGGGAGTCTGACCATAGCGAAAGTTCATGTTCGCTGCTGCCCGACATCCCATTGATTCCCATGGGAGCTGTCTACACCTAACACCCTAACATGTACCCCGAGTCTAAACACACCTAATCTGTCTCCCCCTACACCACCGCAACTAAAGTTATTACCCCCTAAACAGCCACTCCCAGAGCCCACCGCCACTATAATAAATATGTTAACCCCTAAACCGCCGCTCCCGGAGCCCACCGCCACTATAATAAATATGATAACCCCTAAACCGCCGCTCCCGGACCCCACCGCCACCTACATTATACCTATTAACCCCTATCCTGCCCCCATATACCGTCACCACCTATAATAAAGTTATTAACCCCTATCCTGCCCCCCTACACCGCCGCAACCTATAATACATTTATTAACCCCTATCCTGCCCCTCCTATACCGCCGCCACTGTAATAAAATTATTAACCCCTAAACCTAAGTCTAACACTAACCCTAACACCCCCCTAACTTAAATATTAATTAAATAAATCTAAATAATATTTCTCTTATTAACTAAATTAATCCTATTTAAAACTAAATACTTGGGGGCGTGGCTAGGCAGTGGCCATGAAAGGTCGCAATATCTGTTGCTCCTAAAGGGATCTGCTCAATCCGCTGATTAAAGCAGTAAGTCTGCAAAAGCTACTACCATTCACCTCATATTTGATTAGATGAAGGAAAGCAGCGCTGACCTACACTACTTTTGCAGAGCTCATGATCTTTAGGACCCAGATCTGGCCCGTTGAGTTCTTAGGCGGCGGCCTTGCTACAGGACTGCGACACCCCCCCCATTAACCTGGGGTATAACAGTCAGGAATTGACTGTCCACTTCCCTACAAAGTGAACCATCTCCCAAGATATCCTTTATACAAACGGAGCTAGTGGGGAAACAGAGCCGCACACGAACTGGTCAATACAGGGTACAGAATCAGAGAAGATAATGGAGGCCCTAAACAAATGGGAAAGAGATGTGACGCAGCTCATTAAAGAACACTATCAGAGCTTGGAAGCTGAACTATGCGGACTATTCATGGGACCGGCAGCTACAGGGGGCCCCCTGAGCGAGGACGGTGAGAGAACTAAACAGCCCGGGTCATTGAGGGAGCATAACATCAGGGCCTGCAGCAGCAAAATTGCCCGGCGGCAGGGCATGGCAACTATGGAGGCTCAACCTTATAGTGGGCGGCTTGATAGACCCGCATATTCAATGTGGTTGGAGGCTGATGAGAATCATAATCGGACCCGCTCTAATCCCACACTAATGTATAGACCTAATCTGTTATCCACTAACTTACCGCCTATAACCGGGACCGGAGCCGCAGGTGAAATATCTGGTAACTCCCTGATTGGGCAAGAAAAAAGGGGCTTCGCGGCTACAAGAGGCTCACAAGTAGTAACCACACGGAGTGTGCATCCTCGGCGCCCTATCTCTTTCATTATGGTGAGCCCTTCACAGGACTTAGAGAAGAAGAGAGGGACCCGCCTGCCCAACAGCCCTAGACTACCAGCTCCTACCCATCCACCTATAACTGTGACAGAGGCTGGAGAGAAGGTACATTTTAACTCCACAGATCTGAAGCTTTGAAGCCCTGCATATGAGTCCCACCTTTGAAACTGCTTAGGGGCTTATATTTTGAGGAGTATCTCTAATGTTATTGCAGGGCACCACTATTGGACTAGTTTCCAGCACAGGGTATTGTGAGCTGCTTGCATTCTGAAGTGACATTTTCGGCAGCATAGGTACTGTAATAGCTATATACGTTATTGTGTTCATGAGGACTTCCTCTGAAACCTAAATATATGTTATTGTATACTTCTGTCTGCCTTCCCCAACAGATTATCATGTGTCAATCAACCCAGTTCACTGTTTGATGTTAGTTAAAATTTGCTATGGGCAGCAGATGTGTTATGCTTTATTCATCCTTATTATGCTCAAATGCAGTATATGTTAATATTCCTAACAGTTAAATATGAAAAAAAAAAAAAGAGAATGTTTTTTTTTTTTTTGAGTGAGTTTGCACGCAATTGAAGGTAATATTGATAATTTGTAATAGACACAGCATAGTTAGCGCCTTGACCTCATTAAGTCTAGGGTAAGTTAGATGTGAAAGGTTACCATCCTATGGTATAATAACACACATGGTTATATTTATATACAGTGACCCCAGTGACTGCCGGTATTATCCAATACTACTGTGTATATTGTTGGTGGTTCATCGTGTTACCCTATGCCCACACTACAAGCTACCTACCACACTCCTTTAGGTGCAGTGCATTTGCTGTCGGAGTAAGTCCCTACGCAGTCAGGAGTTATTTGGCGTACCCAGGTTAGTTTATAGAAAACTGACATTCTACTTTGTTAAAACCCTTTTTACTAAGCTTACAATAAACCCAATGGCTGCTTGGAAATTCTGAATACATAACTATATGTTTTGCAGGTTAATGGACTACCCTATATTCGCAATGCAGGCTGTTTATTTTTTTATTTTTTATTTTTATTACTTCATCAAAATATCTCTTCTGTGCGAATTAATCCACGCACAGGTGGGCGTTGCACCCTCAACCTACAATGGGCATAGTTCAGTTAATTGTTATTCCCACTCAGTTGTAAACCTCTGTTGCTCAGAATATATATTATAGCACAGATCTAGAGCATTATAATTCTCCACATATGTTTATTGCCAATTTTTATTCCCTCTCATCCTTGATAACCAATCTTTATGATTGTACCTTTAGTATGGTGGCTGTCTGCCCTAATTTCTTCTCTTCCTGGCTGGAGGTGCCATCTACGGCCGGGGTGGCACCTTTCAGTCTAGATGGTCAGTATTCCCAATAATATTTTACCCCCATGGTAACAGCAGAACTACCAGTAGGCAGCTACACGTAGGCAAGAATATACACTATTGGACTACTCCGCCACTTAGTTATTTTTCTTCTAGTTAAAGGACTTTGGAAATACTATAGTACTTTTGTATATAAATTGAGAACTATCCGTATAGTAGATCTAGAAGTTCTTATGTGCCCATATTGTATGTTCCTCTTCTGTACCTTCTAGGGGTACTACAGTCAAATCTCTGTTTTATTCAGTTCCATTTAAATTTCTCTAAGATGGTTCCTTCCCATTTATGTCTGTTTATTGTAGAAATTGGGTCCACAAGTGGCCCCTTCATTTATTTTTGACCCCTTATACTTCCCTTTCTATTCTCATTTAGCGATCAGCGGCCCAAGAGTGGCTGGTTCATCTCAACATGGGGAAGCCTCCAAACCAGTTATAATATTATATGTTGTATGGGTATGTTTATAAAAAAAAAAAGTAAATTAGAGGTGTTTCTTTGAGACTCAAGAGTAGTCTCCTAGTGTGAATGTTAACTCTCTCCAGTTCCATATTTAGTTAAGAGGTCCAAAAGGGGCCTCAGGTGCCATATAGAGAGTTTCTAGTACAACAAGCAAGCTGTATGATATAATATATTCAAATGTCAAGTAAATGTATTTGGTGTGTCAGGTTTAAGGACATCCATGACACGTATGGAATATGTTTTACTGTATAATCTATATTGATGTGCTTGTATTGTACACATTGTCTTATACCTCAATAAAAAATTATATAAAAAAAACAAAAAAAAAACTAAATACTTACCTTTAAAATAAACCCTAATATAGCTACAATATAAATAATAATTATATTGTAGCTATTTTAGGATTTCTTTTTATTTTACAGACAACTTTCAATTTATTTTAACTATGTACAATAGCTATTAAATAGTAATTAACTATTTAATATCTACCTAGCTAAAATAAAGAGAAATTTACCTGTAAAATAAAAACTAACCTAAGTTTCAATTACACCTAACACTACACTATACTTTAATAAATTATTCCTATTTAAAACTAAATACTTACCTGTAAAATAAACCCTAAGATAGCTACAATATAATTAATAATTACATTGTAGCTATTTTAGGATTTATATTTATTTTACAGGTAACTTTGTATTTATTTTAGCTAGTTAGAATAGTTAGTAAATAGTTATTAACTATTTAATAACTACCTAGCTAAAAGAAATACTAAATTACCTGTAAAATAAATCCTAACCTAAGTTACAATTAAACCTAACACTACGCTATCATTAAATTAATTAAATAAATTACCTACTAATAACTACAATTAAATAAACTAACTAAAGTACAAAAAATAAAAAAAGCTAAGTTACAAAAAATAAAAAAAAGTTACAAACATTTAAAAAATATTACAACAATTTTAAGCTATTTACACCTAATCTAAGCCCCCTAATAAAATAACAAAGCCACCCAAAATAAAAAATGCCCTACCCTATTCTAAATTAAAAAGTTACCAGCTCTTTTACCTTACCAGCCCTTAAAAGGGCCTTTTGTGGGGCATGCCCCAAAGAAAACAGCTCTTTTGCCTGTAAAATAAAAATACAACCCCCCAACATTAAAACCCACCACCCACATACCCCTACTCTAACCCAAACCCCCCTTAAATAAACCTAACACTACCCCCCTGAAGATCATCCTACTTTGAGTCGTCTTCAGCCAGCCGACCACAGATGGAACCGAAGAGGAGATCCAGAGTGGCAGAAGTCATCATCCAAGGGGCACTGAAGAAGTCTTCCATCCGATGAAGTCATCATCCAGGCAGCGCTGAAGAGGTCTTCCAACCGGGCGATGTCTTCTTCCAAGCGGCATCTTCAATCTTCTTTCTTCCGGATCCATCTTCATCCCGCCGACGCAGAACATCCTTCTTCCCCGACCGACTAACGATGAATGAAGGTTCCTTTAAGGGACGTCATCCAAGATGGCATCCCTTCAATTCCGATTGGCTGATAGAATCCTATCAGCCAATCGGAATTAGGGTAGAAAAAATCTGATTGGCTGATCCAATCAGCCAATCAGATTGAAGTTCAATTCGATTGGCTGATCCAATCAGCCAATCAGATTGAGCTTGCATTCTATTGGCTGATCAGAACAGCCAATAGAAGGCAAGCTCAATCTGATTGGATCAACCAATCTGATTGAACTTCAATCTGATTGGCTGATTCAATCAGCCAATCAGATTTTTCCTACCTTAATTCCTATCAGCCAATCGGAATTGAAGGGACTCCATCTTGGATGACGTCCCTTAAAGGAAACTTCGTTCATCGTTAGTCCGTCTGGCTGAAGACGACTCAAGGTAGGATGATCTTCAGGGGGGTAGTGTTAGGTTTATTTAAGGGGGGTTTGGGTTAGAGTAGGGGTATGTGGGTGGTGGGTTTTAATGTTGGGGGGGTTGTACTTTTATTTTACAGGCAAAAGAGCTGTTTTCTTTGGGGCATGCCCAGCAAAAGGCCCTTTTAAGGGCTGGTAAGGTAAAAGAGCTGGTAACTTTTTAATTTAGAATAGGGTAGGGCATTTTTTTATTTTGGGTGGCTTTGTTATTTTATAAGGGAGCTTAGATTAGGTGTAAGTAGCTTAAAATTGTTGTAATATTTTTTAAATGTTTGTAACTTATTTTTTTTATTTTTTGTAACTTAGCTTTTTTTTATTTTTTTGTACTTTAGTTAGTTTATTTCATTTAATTTAATTGTAGTTATTTGTAGGTAATTTATTTAATTTAATTTAATGATAGTGTAGTGTTAGGTTTAATTTTAACTTAGGTTAGGATTTATTTACAGGTAATTTTGTATTTCTTTTAGCTAGGTAGATATTAAATAGTTAATAACTATTTAATAACTATTCTAACTAGCTTAAATAAATACAAAGTTACCTGTAAAATAAATATAAATCCTAAAATAGCTACAATGTAATTATTAATTACATTGTAGCTATCTTAGGGTTTATTTTACAGGTAAGTATTTAGTTTTAAATAGGAATAATTTATTAAAGTATAGTGTAGTGTTAGGTGTAATTGTAACATAGGTTAGTTTTTATTTTACGGGTAAATTTCTCTTTATTTTAGCAAGGTAGCTATTAAATAGTTAATTACTATTTAATAGCTATTGTACCTAGTTAAAATAAATTGAAAGATGCCTGTAAAATAAAAATAAATCCTAAAATAGCTACAATATAATTATTATTTATATTGTAGCTATATTAGGGTTTATTTTAAAGGTAAGTATTTAGTTTTAAATTGGATTAATTTAGTTAATAAGAGAAATATTATTTAGATTTATTTAATTAATATTTAAGTTAGGGGGGTGTTAGGGTTAGTGTTAGACTTAGGTTTAGGGGTTAATAATTTTATTACAGTGGCGGCGGTGTAGGGGGGGGCAGGATAGGGGTTAATACATTTATTATAGGTGGTGACGGTGTAGGGGGGGCAGATTAGGTTTTAATAAGTTTAATATAGGTTGCGGCGGTGTCCGGGAGCGGTGGTTTAGGGGTTAAACTATTTATTTAGTTGCGGCGAGGTCCGGGATCCACAGGATAGGGGTTAATAACTTTATTATAGGTGGCGGAGGTATAGGGGGGACAGGATAGGGGTTACTAGGTATAATGTAGGTGGCGGCGCTGTCCGGGAGCGGCAGTTTAGGGGTTAATACATTTATAAGAGTTGCGGCGGGGTCTAGGAGCAGCAGTTTAGGGGTTAATAACTTTATTGAGTTGTGGGGGGCTCCAGGGGAACCGGTATAGGGGGTAGAACAGTGTAGTTAGTGTGGGTGCTTAGTGACAGGGGTATCAATAAAGCTGTCAAAAAGCCAAAGAGCAGCGAGATCGGATGAGTGATAACTATCACAGTCCGCTGCTCATCGCCCCGTACTTGGTGCGCGGCTTTTTGACAGATTTTTTGATAACTTAGGCGAAATTTTGAAGGTCCGCAGCGGCGATGGTAGGCAAGCTTAGGCGGGCGTATTGGACCGGCGAAGGCAGGTAAAGTAGACACGTTGATAACTACCCCCGATGTTTCTGGATCTTAAGCTCAAAAGTCTGGATTAATCTGCGCCACTTCCTTTATATAAAGAGCTAATTGATTTTGTACATCCAATCTCACATCTAGTTGTTCATATTTGCGATTTAAACACATTTTTAAATTGAGAAAAAGAATAAGCAGTACATTTTGTCCAGCATTTAAGGATATGTTTCCTAGCAATAATTCTAAGCTAAGTATTGAATCAAGTTGTCTATAATGAGATCTCCAAGTAAAAGTAATATATGTTGTGGTTGAATCCCATATTGGATTGTATTCCAAAATTGGCCAACTATTATTTTTCTAACCTTCAATCTATTTAACCAGCCCTCTTGGGGTAAAGCAAGCCTTATGCAGAATTATTATTTGGGACACTTGTAGGGTAGCTGATAGAGTCGGCTTCCTTACCTTTTCTAAGCTATCCCGCTCTTCTTCCATGTAATACCCAATCTACATTACCTCTCCCTTCCCTCTAGAATAGCTGATTGAGTTTTTGGGGAGCACAATTTTAACACATTTTGATAAATTTCAGATAGGGAAAATCTATCCATTTTAAATAAAGCCTGCGAGATGCAAAAAAGAGATCCTCCCAGAATTTAGGATTATCTCTGACCATACCTCCTATTTAGAACTAGATTACAAGTAGCGTGCTAATGTTTGCACACAAACAATATTAGATGTGGGTGTGTTAATTTGTTTGCATACTGCAAGTTGAAAGTAAATACGTTTGCTCAAGCACAATATAATTTAAAGGGACAGTCAAGTATAAATTAACCTTTCATTATTCAGATAGGACTTTTAATTTTAATCGACTTTCCAATTTACTTTTATCATAAAATTTCCTTTTTTCTCTTGGTATTCTTAGTTTAAACTAAACATAGGTAGGATCAAATGCTAATTTCTAAGCCTTTGAGGGCTGCCTCTTATCACATGCTTTTAAATCTCTTTTTAACACAAAGAGACAGAAAGTAAATTTAAGATGATAGATAATAAACAGTCACAGTCATGTGATCAGGGGGCTGGAAGAAGGTTCCTAGATACAAGGTAATAACAGAGGAAAAAAGTATATTAATATAACTGTGTTGGTTATGCAAAACTGGGTAATGAGTAATAAAGGGATTATCTATCTTTTAAAACAATAACAATTCTATGATTGACTGTCCCTTTAATGTGTGTTTGGGTTTGCGTGACTGAATACCTCTCAAGAAGGGTTAGGGATAAAATAAAAGTTGCACTAAATACAACATAAATAAATTAAAATATACTGAATAAACACTATCTGATAAAAAATATTCACAGAAATATTAATAACATTTTTATAAGGTTTCAAAGGTGTATTTATTTGACTGCAAAGGGCTACAATTTATATATATATATATATATATATATATATATATATATATATATATATATATATATATATATATATATATATATGTGTGTGTGTGTGTGTCTAAATAAAATAATAATTATATAATAATATTTAATCACGTGTTTTACTGTGTATTTACTGTAAATATTTAATATTCCAATATTCTTCACATACAGGAAAATGCCATTTAATAATGATTATAGATACTGTCAAAAAATAATATATATATATATATATATATATATATATATATATATATATGTGTATATATAAATTCTATGGTTTATATAGAATTGTTTAGTATATCTATAATAATTATTTACATAAATTATTAATATTTTTCAATATTTGATATTTAATAAACACATAACGCACCTTAAGATAACTCATGTTGGGTTAGCGCACATAAAGAATTAGTTTACTCCTGTCGGGTTTATGTGCGCTTACCTGACATGAGTTTTTTTTTTTTTTTTTTACAGTATTTATAATAATTATGAATTATTTTTTTCCCAATATTTTATATTTAATATTTCCATTATGTGCCTGCAGATAACTAATTCATGTGCGCTAACCCAACACCACATTAGTCCTAAAGCGTGAAACCTGAAGCACGTTATTTTACATTCCAATGTAAAAATAAAATTTCCTGAATATGAAAAACATTGGCATGTGAAATATCAATAACTTATGTCAGATTAGCGTATGAATGATGTGTTAGGTATTTTTGTTCTGCTCTCTCTATTTAAGTCTATGGGGAGTAAAAGCTAGCGTGGTCGCAACATCTCAGGTCTTGAGATTAGCCTGCGTTGGGTTTTACTCACCCGCAAAAGTTTTACTTTCAAGTTGTAATACGTGTGTTAACCCATGCGTGCAAAAAGATTACTTCTGGCTGTGTTTATGCTCGCTCGGGAGCGCTAAATACCGCTCCACTTGTAATCTAGTGCATAGTGTCTGAGCTGTAGATAAGCATAAAATGCTTGTTCAGGATCTCATATTCTCTCTAAATGGAGACAAAGGTTTTAGTTGTGTGGGATAACTCACTTCAATATTTCATTCACTTTTAGTTTCCCAAAGTATAAAGGGTGGAATGTCATCTTCTGCAGGGAAATCAGGATCCCCTCTGATAGGTAAGTAAGCCTTCAATGGATCTTTATAAATCAGATTCATGTTAACCTATGTTTAAAGGGACTCTGAACCCATATTTTTTCTTTTGTGATTCAGATAGAACATGCAATTTTAAGCAACTTTCTAATTTACTCCTATTATCATTTTTTCTTCGTTCTCTTGCTATCTTTATTTGAAAAAGAAGGAATCTAAGCTATTTTTTTGGTTCAGGACCCTGGATAGCACTTTTTTATTGGTTGTTGAATTTATCCACCAATCAGCAAGAACAACCCCGGTTGTTCACCAAAAATGGGCCGGCATCTAAACTTACATTCTTGCTTTTCAAATAAAGATACCAAGAGAATTAAGAAAAATTGATAAAAGGAGTAAATTGCAACGTTGCTTAAAATTGCATGCTCTATCTGAATCATGAATGAAAAAATTTGGGTTCAGTGTCCCTTTAACCCCTTTGCACAGGCTAAACAGACTGTTTTATGCAAGCCATTGTTCAATAATAAAATACTATAACTCAGAATATTTTCGTTTTGCACACTTATGTCTCTTTAAAGAAACATTAAACATTTTGAGATCAAAATATGATAATTTGTGTCAGTTCTTGCTAGAA
Organism: Bombina bombina; assembly: GCF_027579735.1. Lineage (NCBI taxonomy): Eukaryota > Metazoa > Chordata > Amphibia > Anura > Bombinatoridae > Bombina > Bombina bombina. Next base: position 683,682,812 of record NC_069504.1, read on the forward strand.
ATGGAAGTGCAGAACACTGTTATATTTCACATAGCCATTGGCTGCACACTCTAGTGATCTATTTATAACTGTCCCTAATTGTTACAACATGGCAGCTCCCATTGTTTTAATATTTAAACAGTTAATGAAACTTTAAAAAAAAATACATCTACATGTTATTCTCAGACTAATCTTTTCTTTGAAATCATCATTCTATCTAGCATTTATTTAGTGTTTAATGTCCCTTTAAGGCTTCACATAAGACAGCAGTATGTCCAGTTTTCATGAGATTTCTGATTCATTTATGCCACTAAAATCTATGGTTTACTATTCACATTTTCTGTTTTTAAAATTGTTAGCCTGTCACACATTAGTTAATTTGTAACATCAATTTTTTATATTCCACTTTCTTACTTTTTATGCTTACATAGCTATTTATAATTAAGTCACTACTGAATACTTTTTTACATTATATATAACATTTTATAATTAATATTTATAACTTCACTGTGATTAAACCATTTTTTGATGAAAGATGTTTTTTTGTTTTTTTTTATTTTAATTTCCCTTTGGTCATGGAAAGTGCAAATAAGAGGGAACATCCATACAGCTTTATGTATCTTTAAAATGAAAGCAATATAGCAAATGTTATTCTGAACATGAAAGGAAATAAAACATCTAAAAATAAAATGTGTAGTATGTGTACAGTAAACTAGATACTGATTATAATTGTATTATGATTCCTGAATTATATTAAAATAGTGATATTTTGTATATAAATGATGGTGAAATAATCCAGCAGTAATGTTATCGCCCACACTAGTCGTATTCAAAATTGTTCCCATTGTCCACAATTTATATAGAAGGGAAATAGGGAATGTAAACTTAACAAAAAATAAATATTTGGAATAACCAATAATATCGAACAGATTAATCAACGTTAGTGAGTATAGTTTTTAAGCAGATCTTAGGGAAATAGAGAAAACAAAATAAAAGCAAACAGCAATGAAATTTGTATAATGAGAAAGTTAATCCTATAATAGGTATTAGCAGTGATGAAATGATTTGCAGCATATATATATATATAGACGAAACGATCGTCTGGGGTTGCTGTGTTCCTTGTTCAGAGAGGAAATGCCTGGTATTTTGGCGCTGGACTGACCGTAATAGGCGGGATCAGACTGATATACTACAGGAAATTTCTTCTCTGTGAAAAGCATTACTGGGCTAAAAAGCTGCACCCAGGTGGTAAATCGCCATAGAACAGGCTAACAATGGTATTGAGCCAGTTGTTCGTTCCTGTGAGTGCACTTCTCTCTGTATGTATTTAGTCTCCCTATGGGAAAAAGGGGCAACCAGACGTGGACTCCTTGCTCAGTGTGCTTAGAGGAATATAGCTACACCTCACTGACGAGGCCCAATGAAGGCCGAAACGATCGTCTGGGGTTTCTGTGTTCCTTGTTCAGAGAGGAAATGCCTGGTATTTTGGCGCTGGACTGACCGTAATAGGCGGGATCAGACTGATATACTACAGGAAATTTCTTCTCTGTGAAAAGCATTACTGGGCTAAAAAGCTGCACCCAGGTGGTAAATCGCCATAGAACAGGCTAACAATGGTATTGAGCCAGTTGTTCGTTCCTGTGAGTGCACTTCTCTCTGTATGTATTTAGTCTCCCTATGGGAAAAAGGGGCAACCAGACGTGGACTCCTTGCTCAGTGTGCTTAGAGGAATATAGCTACACCTCACTGACGAGGCCCAATGAAGGCCGAAACGATCGTCTGGGGTTGCTGTGTTCCTTGTTCAGAGAGGAAATGCCTGGTATTTTGGCGCTGGACTGACCGTAATAGGCGGGATCAGACTGATATACTACAGGAAATTTCTTCTCTGTGAAAAGCATTACTGGGCTAAAAAGCTGCGCCCAGGTGGTAAATCGCCATAGAACAGGCTAACAATGGTATTGAGCCAGTTGTTCGTTCCTATGAGTGCACTTCTCTCTGTATGTATTTAGTCTCTCTATGGGAAAAAGGGGCAACCAGATGTGGACTTCTTGCTCAGTGTGCTTAGAGGAATATAGCTACACCTCACTGACGAGGCCCAATGAAGGCCGAAACGATCGTCTGGGGTTGCTCTGTTCCTTGTTCAGAGAGGAAATGCCTGGTATTTTGGCGCTGGACTGACCGTAATAGGCGGGATCAGACTGATATACTACAGGAAATTTCTTCTCTGTGAAAAGCATTACTGGGCTAAAAAGCTGCACCCAGGTGGTAAATCGCCATAGAACAGGCTAACAATGGTATTGAGCCAGTTGTTCGTTCCTGTGAGTGCACTTCTCTCTGTATGTATTTAGTCTCCATATGGGAAAAAGGGGCAACCAGACGTGGACTCCTTGCTCAGTGTGCTTAGAGGAATATAGCTACACCTCACTGACGAGGCCCAATGAAGGCCGAAATGATCGTCTGGGGTTTCTGTGTTCCTTGTTCAGAGAGGAAATGCCTGGTATTTTGGCGCTGGACTGACCGTAATAGGCGGGATCAGACTGATATACTGCAGGAAATTTTTTCTCTGTGAAAAGCATTACTGGGCTAAAAAGCTGCACCCAGGTGGTAAATCGCCATAGAACAGGCTAACAATGGTATTGAGACAGTTGTTCGTTCCTGTGAGTGCACTTCTCTCTGTATGTATTTAGTCTCCCTATGGGAAAAAGGGGCAACCAGACGTGGACTCCTTGCTCAGTGTGCTTAGAGGAATATAGCTACACCTCACTGACGAGGCCCAATGAAGGCCGAAACGATCGTCTGGGGTTGCTGTGTTCCTTGTTCAGAGAGGAAATGCCTGGTATTTTGGCGCTGGACTGACCGTAATAGGCGGGATCAGACTGATATACTACAGGAAATTTCTTCTCTGTGAAAAGCATTACTGGGCTAAAAAGCTGCACCCAGGTGGTAAATCGCCATAGAACAGGCTAACAATGGTATTGAGCCAGTTGTTCGTTCCTGTGAGTGCACTTCTCTCTGTATGTATTTAGTCTCCCTATGGGAAAAAGGGGCAACCAGACGTGGACTCCTTGCTCAGTGTGCTTAGAGGAATATAGCTACACCTCACTGACGAGGCCCAATGAAGGCCGAAACGATCGTCTGGGGTTGCTGTGTTCCTTGTTCAGAGAGGAAATGCCTGGTATTTTGGCGCTGGACTGACCGTAATAGGCGGGATCAGACTGATATACTACAGGAAATTTCTTCTCTGTGAAAAGCATTACTGGGCTAAAAAGCTGCACCCAGGTGGTAAATCGCCATAGAACAGGCTAACAATGGTATTGAGCCAGTTGTTCGTTCCTGTGAGTGCACTTCTCTCTGTATGTATTTAGTCTCCCTATGGGAAAAAGGGGCAACCAGACGTGGACTCCTTGCTCAGTGTGCTTAGAGGAATATAGCTACACCTCACTGACGAGGCCCAATGAAGGCCGAAACGATCGTCTGGGGTTGCTGTGTTCCTTGTTCAGAGAGGAAATGCCTGGTATTTTGGCGCTGGACTGACCGTAATAGGCGGGATCAGACTGATATACTGCAGGAAATTTCTTCTCTGTGAAAAGCATTACTGGGCTAAAAAGCTGCACCCAGGTGGTAAATCGCCATAGAACAGGCTAACAATGGTATTGAGACAGTTGTTCGTTCCTGTGAGTGCACTTCTCTCTGTATGTATATATATATATATATATATATATATATATATATATATATATTTAACTCGAAGCTTAAAGGGCCAGTAATCATTATTTATTTTCAAAAAACAAAATGTCCTCCTACAGTATATCTAATGAATGTTATGTTAGTTGTGGAGGAATATAAAATATATATTTTTCGATCATAAACATTATTATTATTATCGGTTATTTGTAGAGCGCCAACAGATTCTGCAGAGCTATAAACAAAGGCAGAGTGAAACAAAACAATTATAGGGATCAAAAGGGTAGAGGGCCCTGCCAAGAGTCGCACTGTTGTAGTCAGCTGGGTTCAGGGGATAGCAATAGAGGAGAGGAACTGGTATAAAGAAAGGTTAGTGTAGGTTGTATGCATCCCTGAACAGCAGAGTCTTTAGGGAGCGCTTGAAGCTTTCAAAACTAGGGGAGAGTCTTGTGGAGCAAGGCAGAGAGTTCCGCAAGATGGGAGCCAGTCTGGAGAAGTCCTGCAAACGGGAGTCTGATGAGGTAACAAGAGAGGAGGAGAGTAGGAGGTCATGAGCAGAGCGAAGGGGAAGGGAGGGAGAGTATCTGGAGACAAGGTCTGAGCCATAGGGGGCAGCAGTGCAGTTGAGGGCTTTGTATGTCAGAATGAGAATTTTGTGTTTAATCCTAGAGGCAAGAGGAAGCCAGTGAAGGGATTGGCAGAGAGGTGCAGCAGATGAAGAGCGACGTGTACGGAAGATGATCATGGCAGAGGCATTCATTATGGATTAAAAAGGAGCTAGCTAGGCGGCAGCTGGGGAGACCAGAGAGGACAGAGTTGCAGTTATCGAGATGGGAAAGGATGAGAGAGTGGATTAAAATCTTAGTAGTGTCTTGTGTAAGGAAATGTCTAATTTTTGTTTTTAAGGTGGAAGCGGCAGGCTTTAGCCAAGGACTGAGTGTGAGGAGTGAAAGAAAGATCTGAGTCAAATGTGACCCTGAGACATCGGGCATGTGGGGTAGGAGTTATGATGGAGTTGTCGACAGTTATAGAGATTAGGGGTGGAGATTTTGGAAGAAGGGGGGAAAATAAGGAGCTCAGTTTTGGAGAGATTTAGCTTGAGGTAGTGAGAGGACATCCAGGAAGAGATGTGAGCAAAACAGTTAGTGACACGGGTTAGCAAGGGAGAAGTAGATTTGGGTGTCGTCGGCATACAAATGATATTGGAAACTGTGGGACTTTATTAGGGAACCTAATGATGACGTGTAGATTGAAAAGAGTAGGGGACCAAGGACAGAGCCTTGCAATACTCCGACAGAAAGGCCCCAGAGAAGGCTACACTAAAGGCAAGGTTTGACAGGTAGGAAAAGAACCACGAGAGGGCTGTGTCACAGATGTCGAAGGATTGGAGGGTTTGGAGCAAAAGAGGGTGGTCAACATTATCAATGGCTGCGAACAGATCAAGGAGGATAAGCAGAGAGAAGTGGCCTTTTGATTTTGCTGTCGGTAGGTCATTGGTAACCTTAACAATTGCTGTCTATGTGGAGTGATGGGGATGAAATCCAGATTGCAGTGGGTCAATGAAGGAGTTTAATGTAAGGAAATGGGATAGGCGTGCACTAGTTTTTTTAGAAGCTTTGAGGCAAGAGGGAGGAGGGAAATAGGGCGGTAGTTGGATGGGGAGGTTGGATCAAGGGAAGGTTTTTTGAGGATGGGTGTGACCAGTGCATGTTTCAGAGATGAAGAAAATATACCGGTGCTGAGGGAGAGGTTGAAAATGTGTGTGAGTATAGGGGTAAGGGTAGAAGAGAGGGAGGGGAGTAGCTGTGAGGGGATAGGGTCAAGGGGACAGGTAGTGAGTTGAGAGTGCAGTAAGTGCAGAAACTTCTTCCTCAGTAACAGGGGAGAAAGAGCTAAGTTTATGGCTATGTGGGTTGTGGTTGGTTGCGAGCGTTTGAGGGGGTGAGAGAATGGAATTACTTTGGGAGCTGATTTAGTTTCTGATGGAGTCACTTTTGTTATTGAAGTGGCTGGCAAAGTCTTGAGCTGACAGAGAAGTTGTATTAGGAGGTGGGGCGGAGAGTATTGAAAGTGGAGAACAGACCTTTTAGGTTTGAAGAAAGATTAGAGATAAGAGTAGAGAAGTAATGTTGCTTATAGAGATTAAGGGCAGAATAGTAGGAGTTCAAGATGAATTTGTAATGAAGAAAATCAGCTGATGCCGCTCAGCAGTACGGAAACATCTACATAGGTACCGTGTCAGAGGAGTATGCCAGGGCTGAGGATGAGTGTGTGATTTCCGAGCTATGGTAAGAGGGGCCAGATTGTCAAGGACGGATGTAAGGGTGGAATTATAGTGGCAGATAGATTGGTCAGGGCAGGAATAGGAGGAAAAGGATGAGAGGAGAGGTTTGAGGGAATTAGCAAGCTGTTGCTGTTCTAATGACATAATGCTTCTGTGAAGTTTGGTGTGAGGAGTAGGAGGAGGGAGAGTTATAGGGAGGGATGATATGTTGCAAGTAAGGAGATGGTGGTCAGAAAGAGGAAAACGGGAGTTTGTTAAGTTTGAGAGAGTGCATCGATAGCTAAAGATCAGGTCAAGGGAGTGACCATCTTTGTGAGTTGGAAAATCAGTCCATTGTGACAAACCGAAAGAGGGAGGGAGTTGCAGAAGTTGTTTTGCAGGGGAGGCAGTGGGATTGTCAAGAGGGATGTTGAAGTCTCAACATGGAATGGATGAGGATGCTAATGGGCCACTCAAGCTTATTTCTCATAATTATTTGCACTTTAGATGTCTAAAGTAAAATAACTTTCTTGCTTTGTATTTTAAATCTTACTGCGCTCTGCTGTTAGGGCTTTTCCTTTTATAATAATTTAGGTTTATCCTCAATTTATACTCATTCTGACTGCAATAGATTGCATCATTGCAGACACTTTTAATGGAAGGCTTGTATTCATTGTTTGACCAGTGTTGTACATAATCATATTTTGTCTTAACATTAAGTGTGCAGTTTGGAATTAATGTGTAGTAGCAGGAAACATAGCAAAAGGCTTGTTGTGCCTGTCTGTCTGTGTAGATTTGCACACAGTCATCTGACAATGGTTTTCTAGTCTTCTGTCACCAAAAATAAACTGCGCAGTGTGCAGTATCTATACTGCAGGCTGTCCCATAGTCTTATTTTGTTCTCTTGATTGTTATTTTGAAGGTTGCGATGCAGCCAATGGAAATCTTGTTGCCCGCCTCTATCTGTCCCCACTTTGCGCACTCTAGATACTTACTTCCCAGCCTGCTTTCTGATGCAGTCAGAGAGCGCATGCACACACTCTACTCTCCTTCACTTATGCTAAAACAATGTTTCCCAAATGTTTTCCAGCCACTGCCCCCTTGGTTCCATAAGCTCATCACCAGTGCCCCCTAGTTTACCTGTAAAAATATTAAACATTTATTCAAATTTTTAATATTTTTTTGTTTCGTTAATTAAAAATGTATTATCTTGATATTGAAATAAAAGCTTTTAAAAGCTGATAGTCAGTATGCAAGAGTCTTATATTCCATATTTAGCTATTTAAAAATGTGTTAATGTGATGGATGGGCTTGGTGAAATTATGCCAGTTTCTCAGTGCTTGGTTTTATGTATGGAAAATGTATTCTACTTACACAAAGTGTTATGTAGTGCACACTGCTCAGTTTATTTTTGGTGACAGACTAGAAAACCATTGTCAGATGACTGTGTGCAAAGCTACACAGACAGACAGGCACAACAAGCCTTTTGCTATATTTCCTGCCACTACACATTAATTCCAAACTCCACACTTAATGTTAACAAAATATGATAATGTACAACACTGGCCAAACAATGAATACAAGCCTTCCATAATAGTGTCTGCAATGATGCAATTTATTGCAGTCAGAAAGAGTATAAATTGAGGATAAACCTAAATTATTATAAAAGGAAAAGCCCTAAAAGCAGAGAACAATAAGATGTAAAATACAAAGCAAGAAAGTTATTTTGCTTTAGACATCTAAAGTGCAAATAATTACGAGAAATAAGCTTAAGTGGCCCATTAGCATCCTCATACATTCCTTAACCCCTTCACTACCAGGACTTATAAGAGAAAAACTTGCCCAAAATACTGGAGAATTTTTAGCATTTTTCCTATCGCTCCATTTAAACAGAAATAGTCTTGTTTTTTTTATTTACCTGTCAAAACTATATTTATTTTTTAAGTAGACAACACAAGGTATTGATCTAGGCCCATTTTGGTATGTTTCATGCCACCATCTCACCACCAAATGAGATTCAGTGAGTTTCTCACTGAAATTATTTACATACTGCCTGTGCAATCATGGCACAAATGGTTGTAAAAATTTCTCTGGGATCCCCTTTGTTCAGAAATAGTATACATATATAGCTTTGTCATTGTGTTTTGGTAATTAGAAGGCCGCTAAATGCAGCTGATCACACTTCTATTATTCCCGGCAGTGAAGGGGTTAATTAGGTAGCTTAAAAGGTTAATTTTAGCTTTAGTGTAGAGATGATTCTCCCACCTGAGACTTCACAACCCCTGATCCCTACCTGATAACTCCCAAACAGCTCTTTTCCCTCCCACAACCCCCACTGGTCACCCCATCTTAGGTACTGGCAGACAGTCACCCCAATCTTAGGTACTGGCAGACAGTATTTTGATGTTTTCTGCAGTGTAGGATCCCTCCAACCTCCATGATCCCCCCAAACAGCTCTCTAAACCTCCCCCATCTTAGGTACTGGCAGCTGTCTGCCAGTACCTATAAACCATTTTTTAATATTTTTTTTTTACATTTTTTCTTATTTCTTTTCTTATTTTCTATAGCGTAGTGACCTCTCCCCTCCAAAAATCATTAGTTAGGGCACCCTGCACCACCAAAACCCATCCCTCCCGATCCCTCCCACCTCCACTGCTGGGCCACCCACCCGCCATCCACCTCCTGCCGGCACCAATAGAAGATTGTTACAGACGGTGACACACACTGTGTAACCATATGTAACAATCATGCATCTGCCCTTAAATGGAATTGGAGCATCGATCACGCTCCAGTTCCATTTGCGGCTGATGCTTGGAGGTTCAGGCACTCCAGCTCTCGGCTATAACTTAACAGCTGAGACTATTGGAGCTTCCTGAAGCTAAGACGTATATATACGTCTTGCGGTACGATAGCCAAAGTACAGCAAACGTATATATACATCTTATTGGGTGAAGGGTTTAAATACCAGTGCCCCCTATGGTAATCTCAGCACCCCCTTCCACCTCTCATAGGTATCACTGCCTCCCTCAATAATCTCACCCCCCAGGGGTAGTACCACCCACTTTGGAAACCATTGTGATAAAGTAAAGGACATTCTCTATGTATACCGAATGGACAGCTTGGTTATAGGGATAGGCTGAATAAACTGGTGGAGGAAGTAAAAACAAACTATCACAGCTGGGAAAGCAGTACTGGATCGCTTTTTGCAGGTATTAATGATATATTTTAATGCTCATACACAGGTCAGTCACTTAACAATATTTTAAAATACAAACTACATAAATAAAAAAAATCTTAGGGTGTCCCTTTAACAGCAATAATGATACAAGAGATTGTGTAGGCAGGGTGTTCTTTTAGTAATCAATAAGTGGTATGTGTATTTATCAATGTAGTTTTTTTTTTTTTAGTGATCTACCTTATAAAGGGCTAGATTACAAGTGGAGTGCTATTTAATGCTTCCGCTCTTGCACTAACTCTGCTAGAAGTAAGCTTTTTGCTAACGTCGGGTAGTGTGTGTATTGCAAGTTGAAAGTAAAATGTTTTTGCACGAACACTAAATATTTTTTATTAGTGTTATTATGAGTGTAACTGAACTTTTAATTATAATTTTGATGTGTTTACCAGAACTCTAAAGTTGTGCTAACCCGACGCACAGTAAATTCTATTGCGCTTGAGCTAACGCATTTGTACAATGCACTTTGTGATTAAAGTAAAATCACTAACATAAAGAATGATTATCTAGACTTGATACCACATCAGCAATAAATCTGTTTGTTTGACATCCCAGACTGTGGAATATGTGAAAAGTTAAAACACAAAGTAAAAGATTTTCCTTGGAGAAGAGGTTATATACTATTCAATGGTGTTAGACAATATAGAACAGGAGCAGACCTCCCAACTATCTTAATTTGAGTGGGACAGTCTCTAATTTTGAGCTCTGTCCCTCGGAGACAGACATATTTTCCAATTTGCAGAATTTCCCTTAGCCTCACCCACAGAGAGCCCACAACCTCCCAGACATACCTACTGACTTCCCAGATATGTCCATGGTCCCGCTAGCTATTCACCCATGACCAGCCCCCTCCTAAAACAGGCCCCCACCAAAAAAAATGTTGGGAGGTACACACAATTGCTAAAAAGTAGATTGATCTTTCAATAGATTCTTAAAGGCAGTTCAGAAAATTACAACATTGTGTAATTTTCCATTTTACCTACATCTTGTAGAGATAATTTAGCCCCAGGATTACAAATAGTAAATGCGGAAGAATGCGGCTGCTTGTGGTGTTCAGCTCTTTTAGGAGCCGGATTTCTTGTAAAAGTTTAACACAATTTGGGGTCGATTTATCAAGCCCCTGTCCGCTGCAGCTCGCCTCTGGCTCATATGAGTAAGCCTTAAACTCTAGTTAACTAGTAGTGATCTTAAGACTGATGCTACCTAACCTCTCCACCACCTCAAGGGTGGCGGCATTAGTTCATCCCAATCAGATCCGATCAGGATGATTGACATACCCTGCTCTTGTGGGATTGGTTGTGGGAGAACAGGGGTGTGGCTGCATAAACATTTGTTGCCCACTTGCTGTGAACCTTGTCCTCCTGGCATTTGTTAAATGGTGCCTAAAGTATGCCAATAACTGATCCTGTTAAGTAGTGCCAAATACTATGTGAAGTAAACCAGAAACACTGTGTATAGATTAGAAGGATATCAGGCACAGATGTAGAATCATGAATTATTTTCCTTCATTGTAGATTGATTTCGTTTTAAAAGCACGCAGAATTATGATCTGTTTTGCTGTATTAGCAATCAGGAATACTAGATGTTAAAATAATTCTCAGAATTTAGGAATATTTATTTTGCTCTGATATTGAGCCCAAACAAATTTGTCTAAGATATATAAAAGTGTTTCATGTTTTTTTTAATCACATGGTTATCTTTATCCAATAATATGTAAGTAGTGAGTAGGTTTTTCCCACAGAAAAGGTAGAGAAATACTGTTCTATGGCATATATGGTAAACCATAGACTCTGACTAATTATTTTATAAATTCTAAAACTGGACGCTTTATAATCCTACATTTAGCAGCAATTTACATGGGCAAAACACTGACTGTTTTTAAAAGTTTTCAACTTCTGAGTACTCGTAAATAAACACTCTAATGTCTTTAAGCCATTTACAAGTTTTGCAGTTTAAAATTATTTTTTTTGCTACATTTGTAACTTTTATCTGACTAGAAATATATTCTTTTTATTAATATGTGAACTGAACACATGCAAATACTTTCATATCTAAAACAAAGCCTTGCGAAACAGATCAAACTTTGTTTACAAGCGGTATAGGTTGTGTTATTTTCTGTTTGGTTGTCTGTTCTTTTTGTCATCTTTACATGGTAAATTTAGTGTTAATGGGCAACAAATGCCCTTAAAGGGACATGAAACCCAAAATTGTTCTTTGATGATTCAGAACATACAAATTTAAACAAAATTCTAGTTTATTTCTATCGTCCAATTTGCTTCACTCTCTTGTTGAAGATGCAACTATGCACTACTGGGAGCTAGCTGTAGTGCATTGCTGCTTCTGAGCCTACCTAGGTGTGACGACCAGGATTAACCAACCCTGCACTAGTCGCTTGTTTGGCACATAAAGGGTTAACAGACCCTTTCTATTGACACTAATCTGTCACAGTCCAGCCACTCCAGGCAAGCCTGTGACTTAGTTTAGTGGGTGCAAGGGTTAACAACATTCTCTAGACTGTCCTAGACTTAGAAAAAATGCCCAAATTCCCCTTTTACTGCTACCAAAACTAAACTAAAACTATCTCTAAGCTGCCACCACTTATGATTTTATTTATGGGAAATCCTAAGGAAAACCCAGACTAACAACTTAACTCCCAGAATACAATTTAGGAAAAATATGCTAAAACCACAGTACTAATCCTACCAGTCTCTTTCAGTAACATGGTTCAAATATTAGACAAAGGCAAAAAACTTAATAATTGAATTATTTATTATGCGAAAAATTAGCACAATGCGTTATTAATCAAAATATTTTAACAAATAGAATTATACACAAGCAAACAGTTTAAAAATAAAAGGAGAAATAACAGAAACCTTACACGCTTTGGTTTCTGCCCCAGGGAGATGGGTCAAAAAGATTGTCACTCACGCTGCAGCAGCCCCCCATGAAGAATGAATAAATTGTACTGTTAAACACAAAATATTTATACTTTTTCCCATGATATCACGTTGCGTGACCCAACCGTCTTGCAGAGGGGCTAGGGTAAGATCTTTTATGATGGGTCCTAAAGTTTTGAGTCTTTGAAATTATAAAACACCTCATAACTTTTGATAGGGATATTCAGCGCATACACCTGTGTAAGCAATTTGCCAGTGAAATAATGAGAATTAGTTTAGTACCAAATATGAAATGGTTGTCATATTTTCTTCATCTAGGGCCCGATCCAATATAAATCGTCGCCCGCAAAAGCCGGCGACGCCAAAATTTGCGCTGGTTTGGTATCACATATACGGCGTAACATAAAAGTTACGCTCGTATATTTCTGCCTTCGGCCGTAGTTTTTTGGCCCATAGACAGGTATACCAAACCAGCGCAGTTTGGTATCCAATATACAGCGTAAGGACTTACGTGGTGAAAATGGAGAAATCTTACTCCATTTTCACCTCGCCACAAATTGCAGGCGTAGTAAGCCTTACGCTGTGTATTGGAGCCCCGTAACTCCCTAAACTAGCTGCAAAATAAAACCTAACACCTAACGCATGCGCAATGTCTATCTACCTGTCAACCGCAAACTGCAAAATAAAACCTAACACCTAACGCATGCGCAATGTCTATCTACCTGTCAACCGCAAACTGCAAAATAAAACCTAACACCTAACGCATGCGCAATGTCTATCTACCTACCCCCGCCGCAATCCCTAATAAAGTGTTTAACCCCTAAACCGCCACTCCCGGACCCCGCCGCCACCTACATTAAATGTCTAACCCCCTAATGTGAGCCCCCTACACCGTCACCACCTACATTAAAATTATTAACCCCTAATGTAATCCCCCTACACCATCGCCATCTATATTACAATTATTACCCCCTAATGTGAGCCCCCTACCCCGCCGCCACCTATTTTAACTATATTACCCCCTAATCTAATCCCCCTACACCGCCGCCACCTATATTAAATGTATTAACCCCTAATCTAATCCCCCTACACCGCCGCCACCTATAATAAATTTATTACCCCCTAAAATACTAAAATGTCCCTACCCTAAACTAAATTAAAAATAGCCCTGAAAAGGGCTTTTTGCGTTGCATTGCCCCAAAGTAACCAGCTCTATTACCAGCCCTTAAAAGGGCCTTTTGCTGGGCATTGCTTCAAATTAACCAGCTCTTTTACCAGCCCTTGAAAGGGCTATTTGCGGGGCATTGTCACAAAGTAATCAGCTCTTTTGCCTGTAATCTAAATCCCCCTACACCGCCACCACCTATAATAAATGTATTACCCCCTAATCTAATCCCCCTACACCGCCACCACCTATATTAAATATATTACCCCCTAATCTAATCCCTACACCACCTTCCACCTATATTAAAATTATTAACCCCTAATCTAATCCCCCTATACCGCCGCCACCTATATTAAATTTATTAACCCCTAAAATACTAAAATTTCCCTACCACTAAACCTAAGTCTAACCCTACAAATAGCCCTTAAAAGGGCCTTTTGTGTGGCATTGCCCCAAAGTAACCAGCTCTATTACCAGCCCTTAAAAGGGCCTTTTGCGGGGCATTGACCAAAGTAACCAGCTCTTTTACCAGCCCTTAAAAGGGCTTTTTGCGGGGCATTGTCACAAAGTAATCAGCTCTTTTGCCTATAATGTAATCTAATCCCCCTACACCGCCGCCACCTGTATTCAATATATTAACTCCTAATCTGACCCCCCTACACCGCCGCCACCTATATTAACTATATTAACCCTAATTATATTAGGGTTAATATAGTTAATAAAAAAAGATTACAAGATTTTAAAGCTAATTACACCTATTCTAAGCCCCCTAATAAAATAACAAAGCCCCCCAAAATAAAAAAAATGTCCCTACCCTAATCTAAATTTCAAAAGTAATCAGCTGTATTACCAGCCCTTAAAAGGGCCTTTTGTGGGGCATTGCCCCAAAGTTATCAGCTCTTTTACCTGTAAAAAAATACAACAACCCTCCCCCATTACAACCCACCACCCACATACCCCTACTCTAACCCACCCAATCCCCCCTTAAAAAAACCTAAGTCTAACCCCCAAGTGCTCCTTACCTGTCCTGAAGACCGGTGGAGAAGGTCCTGTTCCAGGCGGAGAAGTCTTCTTCCAGGCGGCGACCTCTTCTTCTTCCAGAATCCAGCCGGCGTGGAGCGGAGGAGTTGAAGACCGATGACCGCAGAGCTGAAGACCATCCAACTGGAACTGAAGACCGCTGGAACTGAAGACCGGAGCCGGAGCATGGAGGATCCTCTTCATACGATCGCCGCCGTACACTGAATAGGAATTCAAGGTACGCGATTAAAAATGGCATCCCTTGAATTCATATTGGCTGATTTGAGCCTTCAAATGATTAGAATAGCCAATAGAATTACAGTAGCTCTTATTTTATTGGCTTTTCAAATCAGCCAATAGAATTAAAGTAGCTTGCATCCGATTGGCTGATTTTAATTCAAGGGACTTACGTTTTAATTTGTGTGATTCTTTTTCCTACTCCAAATAATTGGGGGTCATTTGAGTGCTTACTAAGTATCTTTTTCTGTTAGTTTCTTCAGCTAACTTTCCAGTAAATATAACTTTGTTGATACATAGCACCTAGCCACATTTAACTGAAAAATATTAAGGCCATTGTACCTTATAACAGAACGGTAAAAGACCCCATGAAAAATATATGAGTGGTGCCATCAACTCTATTTGAATTAAGTTGAATTCAAGGGACGCCATTTTGAATCACGTACCTTGAATTCCTATTCAGTGTACGGCGGCGATCGTATGAAGAGGATCCTCCACGCTCTGGCTCCAGTCTTCAGTTCCAGCGGTCTTCAGTTCCAGCGTCACCGATCTTCAGTTCCAGCATCGCCAGTCTTCAGTTCCAGATGGACGGTCTTCAGCTCCGCGGTCATCGGTCTTCAACTCCTCCGCTCCGCGCCGGCTGGATCCTGGAAGAAGAAGAGGTCGCCGCCTGGAAGAAGACTTCTCCGCCTGGAACAGAACCTTCTCCGCCGGTCTTCAGGACAGGTAAGGAGCACTTGGGGGTTAGATTTAGGTTTTTAAGGGGGGATTGGGTGGGTTAGAGTAGGCGTATGTGGGTGGTGGGTTGTAATGGGAGGGGGGGTTGTTGTTTTTTTTACAGGTAAAAGAGCTGATTACTTTGGGGCAATGCCCCACAAAAGGCCCTTTTAAGGGCTGGTAATAGAGCTGATTTTGTAATTTAGATTAGGGTAGGGACATTTTTTTTATTTTGGGGGGCTTTGTTATTTTATTAGAATAGGTGTAATTAGCTTAAAAATCTTGTAATCTTTTTTATTTTTTGTAATTTAGTGGGGTTTTTTTTTTGTAATTTAGTTTAGTGTATTTAATTGTATTTTAGTTTAGATATTTGTAGTTTATTTAATTAATTTATTGATAGTGTAGGTGTATTTGTAACTTAGGTTAGGATTTATTTTACAGGTAAATTGGTAATTATTTTAACTAGGTAGCTATTAAATAGTTATTAACTATTTAATAGCTATTGTACTTAGTTTAAATAAATACCAAGTTACCTGTAAAATAAATATAAACCCTAAAATAGCTACAATGTAATTATTAATTATATTGTAGCTATCTTAGGGTTTATTTTATAGGTAAGTATTTAGTTTTAAATAGGAATAATTTAGTTAATATTATTAATATTATTTAGATTTAATTTAATAATAATTAAGTTAGGAGTGTTAGAGTTAGATAGGATTAATATAGTTAATATATATAATATAATAACTATATTAACTATATTAAACCTAATATAATTAGGGTTAATATAGGTGGCGGCGGTGTAGGGGGATTAGATTAGGGGGTAATACATTTATTATAGGTGGCGGCGGTGTAGGGGGATTTAGATTACAGGCAAAAGAGCTGATTACTTTGCGACAATGCCCTGCAAAAAGCCCTTTTAAGGGCTGGTAAAAGAGCTGGTTACTTTGGGGCAATGCCCCGCAAAAGGCCCTTTTAAGGGCTGGTAATAGAGCTGGTTACTTTGGGGCAATGCCATGCAAAAAGCCCTTTTCAGGGCTATTTGTAGGGTTTGACTTAGGTTTAGTGGTAGGGAAATTTTAGTATTTTAGGGGTTAATAAATTTAATATAGGTGGCGGCGGTATAGGGGGATTAGATTAGGGGTTAATAATTTTAATATAGGTGGCGGCGGTGTAAGGGGGATTAGATTAGGGGTTAATAATTTTAATATAGGTGGCGGCGGTGTAAGGAGGTCAGATTAGGGGGTAGTACATATAATATAGGTGGCGGCGGTGTAGGGGGCTCACAATAGGGGTTAATATAATTTAAATAGGTGGCGGCGGTGTAGGGGGATCACATTAGGGGTTAATATAGTTTAAATAGGTGGCGGCCATGTAGGGGAATCATATTAGGGGTTAATATAGTTTAAATAGGTGGCGGCGGTGTAGGGGGATCATATTAGGGGGTAATATAGTTTAAATAGGTGGCGGCGGGGTAGGGGCTCACATTAGGGGTTAATATAGGTTAAATAGGTGGCAGCGGTGTAAGGGGCTCACATTAGGGGTTAATATAGGTTAAATAGGTGGCGGCCATGTAGGGGGATCATATTAGGGGGTAATATAGTTTAAATAGGTGGCGGCGGTGTAGGGGGATCATATTAGGGGGTAATATAGTTTAAATAGGTGGCGGCGGGGTAGGGGGCTCACATTAGGGGTTAATATAGTTTAAATAGGTGGCGGCCATGTAGGGGGATCATATTAGGGGTTAATATAGTTTAAATAGGTGGCGGCGGTGTAGGGGGATCATATTAGGGGGTAATATAGTTTAAATAGGTGGCGGTGGGGTAGGGGGCTCACATTAGGGGTTAATATAGGTTAAATAGGTGGCAGCGGTGTAGGGGGCTCACATTAGGGGTTAATATAGGTTAAATAGGTGGCGGCGGTGTAGGGGGATCATATTAGGGGGTAATATAGTTTAAATAGGTGGCGGCGGGGTAGGGGGCTCACATTAGGGGTTAATATAGTTTAAATAGGTGGCGGCGGTGTAGGGGGATCATATTAGGGGGTAATATAGTTAATGTAGGTGGCGGCGGTGTAGGGGGCTCACATTAGGGGTTAATATAGTTTAAATAGGTGGCGGCGGGGTAGGGGGATCATATTAGGGGTTAATATAGTTTAAATAGGTGGCGGCCGGGTAGGGGGCTCACATTAGGGGTTAATATAGTTTAAATAGGTGGCGACGGTGTAGGGGGATCATATTAGGGGGTAATATAGTTTAAATAGGTGGCGGCGGGGTAGGGGGCTCACATTAGGGGGTAAAACATTTAATGTAGCTAGCGGTGGTGTAGGGGGGTCAGATTATGGGGTAATATAGATAATGTAGCTGGTGGCGGGGTCCAGGAGCGGCGGTTTAGGGGTTAATATATTTATTGTTAGGAGTGAGAGGGGGTATTGCGGATAGAGGGGTATACGTGTCGGGCTATGTTTGGGAGGCTTGTTAGACAGTTACGGGTTATTTTATAACTTAGTCAATTTTTTATGCGGCGGCAGTTTTTCTAAAGTGCCGTAAGTCACTGGCGACTCCAGAAATTTGTACTTACGCAGATTTCTGGACATCGCTGGTTTGTCAGACTTACGGCACTTTAGCATCTGACAGCGCCGTATATAAGATAGCTCGAGTTGCGAGCTGAAACTACGGGCGGCGCAGGTTTCCACGCTTGCGCCGTATATCGGATTGCGCCCCTAGTGTCATAACATGTTTAAAAGCATGTCTCAAATTGTACTACTGTCCTCTTATTCACCTTATCTGCTCTAGGGAGAGTGCACTGCTTATTGTCTCTTGAGCTGACACATATTTTTCTTGATGCATCCATGCATACACAATAACATTTGGTGAAGTGGAAGTTAGAAACTATTTATTAGGGGTTCTGGCTGATCAAAGGAAATATTCATTAACACAAAAACACAGCAACACAGTTCTTCTTTAAAAAAACCCCAAATGTTTTTAGCACACAGGCTAAAGAAAATTAACTCCTTAGCGTCTAAATCATGAAGTATTCATGACACTAGGTATGATTTTCAACAAAGGATACCAAGAGAATAAAGCAAATAAGATGATAGAAGTAAATTGAAAAGTTGTTTAAAATTCTCTATTCACTCTATCTGAATCACAAAAGTTTAATTTTGACTTACTGTCCCTTTAAAAAGATAGTGATAAATAGGTTATTCTGTTTTTTTTGTGTGTGTGAATTAATTAAATTGCTTTTTAATTTGACTACCTTAAAGGGATACTAAACCCAAATTTTAGCCACCAATCAGCAAGCATTACCCAGGTGCTGAACCAAAAATGGTCCGGCTCCTAAATTTGCATTCTTCCTTTTCAAATAAAGATACCAAGAGAACAAAGAAAAATTGATAATAGGAGTATATTAGAAAGTTGCTTAAAATCACATGCTCTATCAGAATCATGAAAGAAAAAAATGTTGGTTTAGTACCCTTTTAACCATATGAGGCCGTATATGCATAACTATTGAAAAATAGGAATAAATATTAGAGATAAATATAAACTACACAACGTTTCAGATTTCAGAGATGGGTGACAACTTATTTGGTTTGAGCTTTCACCCTTGTCCTCACTCTCTTAGCATAGGAGAAAACTGCAACAAACAGCTTGCACCAATAAATATCTTATATTGACCTTCAGTAAAATGTCACCTATTTTTACACTCACTAAAACCTCAAGTTGATTAGGCCCTGATTCAAATATGAGGTATTATGTGGCCAGGAGAAAAATCATGGTCAGACTCCTTCATACTTTGATAATATTATATGCTCCTGTCAGCTGGGCAGGCTGAGAACACATCATTTGAAATAGAATTATTGTCTCTTTCAAATAAAAAAAATTCAGATTACACTATGTACAGTATATATGGCTTTATCAGGTGATCTACGTTGTCATAGTGATCATCTAATGAACCCTCAATTAAAAGAAGATACATTGATCTTTCATAAGAGGGGGCATTTGCTCCAGTATGGTGCTTATGTTGGGTATATTACCTTTTTAGAATGCAGAATACCATAAATTCAGTTGCTATAGGTGATATTGTTATTTATATGGCAATCATCTGCGACCTGGAAGAGCATGTGACCCTTCCTTTGTAGGTTTCATTAAGAAAATACAAAACTAGATGAAGGGGGTAATCAGATATACTATCATCAAATTTGGAAGAATACCTTTTCATAACTCTACCGTTCACTTACCTCTTTTGATTGCTTCCTCATGTCAGTTAATAATTGCATGTGATGCAACAGGATGAGTTTGCCTGTGCGTGACCTCTGGCTCATAATATGAAAGATTTGTTTATCTCCATAGGTCTCTGCTGAAATAGATTGTTGCTGAGAAGTAAACATGGCGCAAGAGTCAGTTCTTTGAACGATAAATGATCATTCGAATAAACAGTGATTATTGTGCAGACAGCCAAATACAAGAGAAGATGGAGCCACTGTGTCCAAGCTGGGGGCAACGTGACCCAGTGCGCCAAGCTCTACAGGTCACACAGACAATGCTATTAGTGACTTCATATAAAGGCAAGCAAACCTTTTGCATCGCCTGCTAAACAAATAGTATTCCATTTACATTGTCTGTAATATTTTATCTAAAAAGAGATTTTTTAATCCCCTTATCTCTAGTATTTAAAGGGACAATGTACTATAAAATTTGCTTAACTCTTAATGTGTTCCAAACTTAATAAATGTATGGGAAAATGTTCCTTCGTGATTATTTGAAATTGCTGGTTTTGATCATCAAAACCATCACCCTTTGTTCTTCAGGACATGCCCATAATAATAGGCTGAGCCTGTAAGTAAAGAAGAGCTGCTAATGTAATTTATGTTAATTATTGAAAGATAATTATGATGGGGGAGATTAATTAGTGCTATTGTCTCCATTTGATGTAGCTGTTCTACAGAGAAAAAGTTTGTTACACTTATTTTCAGTATAGGTAAGGATACAACAATCAAAAGTAGCTATTTCAAATAAAAAAGAAAGACAAACAAGCTGTCTGTAAACAATTAAATACACACCAGCATGTAAAATGGACTAGTAGGAACACATTAAAGGGGAGCCAATTTTCCTTTAAAGAGACACTAAACACTAAATGCATTTCATGCACCTTCTTCTAATAATTGGTGCTGCCATTAAAAAAAGCTAGGTTACACTGCAGATATCTGAAGGACAGTTTTTGCACATGTGCAAAAACATCAGCACTGGAATGTAGTGAAATATAGATTTCAACATGGCAGTACCCATGAATAGAGGGAGGCGGGGAATAACCTCAGTACTATGCTTATAAGCCATATTTAGTGTTTAATGTCACTTTAAGGAGCATTAAATGATTGAGTAAACATGGCACTAGAAAGTAGTTTTAGAGGTGAAATGCTCCACTACAACAAAGTGTCACAAAACACATCAAAAATACATTACAAAGTACAGGTACAATCATTATAAAAAATATTGCACAAAAAAGTTATAGGGGCACAATATAAATATATATATATATCTATATGTGTGTGTATATATGTATTTACATACTTATATATACATATAAACACATAAATACATATATATATATATATATATATATATATATATATATATATATATATATATATATATATATATATATATATATATATGTATTGGAGTCCTTTTCGAGTTAAGTAGATGAAAACATGTAAATACATATTGATGCAATATTTATTTTTAAAGGGACAGTAAACGTTACTTTCAAGTTTCCAGGTTATTAAAAATAATAATATAGTTATAAGAATAAAGTGTAAAATGTTTTGCTTTCCTATCAATTTTTTTTTTTATATTTTATATTATAGTATTCGATTTGGCTCCCCCATCTGGCCACCCACTGCTCCTGAACATTTTTTTCTTTTTTTAGTCATTGCGCAATTTAGCTAATCCGGAGAGAACCAATCACCTCATTATTGTTATTGATTGAAGGAGCGCTTTTAGACCAATGCTGAGATGATGCGCATGCTCAAAAACCCTCCTCTACAAACACAGAAGATACAAATACAAGAACGCTTTGCAAGTATATAAACATACATATAAAATACATCATGATACATTTATATAAATATACATAGATATTTATTTCAACCACCATTTTTTTGTCAGAAGCTCAATACTTCGATATTTTATAAAAAAAATGTATATTCTCTGTTTTATATTGGTTAAAATACTAACCTCGCTCGTTATTTACAATTTTAAAAAGCATAAATTATATTTAGAAGAAATTCTTCCTTCTAGTGATGTAAACAGCGGATCGCTAATAACATATTTTTGCAATGCACTGTTTACATTTATCTGTCCAGTGACAGAGCGTGTGAGGCTACAATATATGCGATACAGAGCTCTGAAGGTCCTGTGTGAGTGCGCACTAGTAGGAGAGGAGTGGGCGTATGCTGAGTGTAGCACTCAACTAAAAATAAATAAAAATTATAGCGAGTTGTGGCAGAGGATGGATACGGAGAAGAAACCACTTTAGAGGGTATTTTTTATTTATAAAAAGCAGTTGGGATACATAGATTATTTTCTACAGCATATAAAAATACATATATTTAAAACATATTCATGCTAAATAATTGTTTACTGTCACTTAATAAAGTGCTATACTGTATATTTAATGTAAATATTTCACATTCCAATGTTCTGCACATAGCAGAATATGTTCTATGTGTTTCTAAATAGATATAACCCTCATTTTCCACTTCTTTATAAGAGTTTGAACACTGCTGATTTGCATTCTCAATTCCTTGGATATCTTTGTATATCCCTTTCCTGTTTTATACAGTTCAATTACCTTTTCTCGCAGATCCTTTGACAATTCTTTTGCTTTCCCCATGACTCAGAATCCAGAAACGTCAGTGCAGCACTGGATGAAAGATGCAAGGGTCTGTCAGGAGTCCAGAAACTCATTGACCTTTTATACACACACACTAATTACAAGCAAACAGATCACAGGTGAGGATGTTACCTTTAATAGCCATTCAAACCCCTTTGTGTCAACTTGTGTGCATGTTATCAGGCCAAAATCACCAGGGTATGTAAACTTTTGATCAGGGTCATTTGGGAAGTTTCTGTTGTCATTATGATTTAAAAAGAGTAAACACAGTTGATTGATAATAAATGGCTTCAGCCAAACACCAACCATGAGTGAAAGAAAAGTTTTTGTGTTATCATTCATATTCTCTAAAAAATGGCCAAGAAATCATAAATTCTGCCAGGGTATGTAAACTTATGAGCACAACTGTATATATATATATATATATATATATATATATATATATATATATATATATGTACATATATATATCTGTACATATCTATACCTATATATAATCATTTGTGCAAAAAACATCAGATATATAGAAATATGTATTTATGAATAAATAGAACATATTCTTCTATGTGAAGAACATTGGAATGTAAAATATTCATATTTTCATGTCTGGTTAGCACACTTGAGAATATGCAAATGTGTTTGCTCATGATAAGGGTGTTTTTCCCACTTTTTTTTCTCCATTGACTGTTATGGGTGAATAGGGTATTGCATACGCAATATTGTAAGCCCGGCTTTTTACACTCATTGGGTAAGCGCGCAAGTTATAACCGTTTACTTTTAACCTGTAATACAAACACAACCCAACGCGCGCAAGAAGCTTCCTTCTAGTGCAGTTAAGGTTTGCACAGGAGTGTTAAATAGCGCTCCACTTTAAATTTACTCTTTAATTCTTGCAGTGTAGTCAAATCTAGTTGAATTTAATAATATTACATATTACACTACTCTCTTTAAGTTTTACATAGAGATAGAATTCTATCAGGTCGGCAGAAAGATTTATCTAAGAGTCTGACAGAATATTGACCTTGGGTTTCAAGAGATCTAGGAAATATATTGCCTTAGAATGCCGTATAACCATACTCACAAGATAGTTAAATGAGAATATAAGACAGGCGATGACAGCAGGCATCTAGCGACACCACACTGTCTGGCTAAGGAGGCAATGTCCATAACGATTACACGCTAGAATACACTGGCCAGAGTATGACGCATCACAAATTCCACATTCGGCTAAAATGCTGCACGAGTAGAAGCAGAGAGCAGAGGAGTCGGGAAAGAGCAGTAATTACAAGCCAGCACAACGAACTTGAGGTAATCCATCTCTGATCTCTTATACCAGATATTCCTGTAAAAAGCCCCAATACTGGGAAAACAAAGTGCGCAACATATAAGGCCCAAATACTACCACCGGAAAGGTGAACTAAACACCATAGTATAAACGGAACACAACAGGCTGCAAAGCACTTGACACAGACATTGAAGCAGGCAGTAATAAAAAGACACTTGGGACAAAAGGGTCTATCTGAATACCCTGGAAGTGAGACTGGGAACATGATAAAGCATATTTTGCTCCCAAGCAGCATATGTAGCCCTTTCTGAGCTCACCTCTCACCACTTCAAGACTCCTCCAACAGACAGTAAACAGTGGGGGCAGCGTAAGTCTGGAAAATACTTCACTATAACAAATTGAAAAAAGAACAGCCCAATTTTTCTCATTATCAGGCACTAAAGCCAGGATGGACAGGGAAGTTGACAATTTGCCAGAACAAAGGGATACCCCACAACAAGGCTCCCAGCATAATGAAGAAGCGAACACATCAGTGTCCAACACGCTCCTATCCTCCCTAGCGTCCAAATAGGACATAGCAGATATCATACGGGAAGAAATTGCTGAGATAAAACAGGATCTCCATACTATAGGTAATAGGGTGGAATCCTTGGAGGAGTATTCAGATCATTTACAGGAAGAAATCAACACTATACAAGATACAACAACACATCATACGACGATGATGGCCGAGCTATATGACAAAATTAAAGACCTCGAAAACCGGAGCCGTAGTAAAAATTTCAGGATCAGAGGGATACCAGAAACGGTGCTCCCCAAGGATCTTCCAACATACTTACCAGCCTTTTTCGCCCATCTACGGAACTCTACAGCAGTCACAGAGATCCCATGGGTAAGAGCCAATAGGGCACTAAGGCCGAGACCCTCAGACACTTCACCCCCGAAGGACATTATAATGAAATTTAAAGAATTTACTGAGAAAGAGGAGATCCTAAACCTCTCACGGAAAAACCAACCTGTAAAATTTAGGGGGTAGTGCTCCAATTTTTTTCAAGGTTTGTCTCAATGGACACTGCAGAGAAGAAGAGAACTAACACCACTTACGTCCTTATTATGCCAAAAAAGAATTCTATATAGGTGGGGTTTTCCTTTTCACTTGTACATTCTCCACGGAAACAGAAAAATAATATGCAGATCCACCACTGAAATAGGAGACTTTTGCTCGGCACTGGACATTGAACCCCCGAAGATGCCCGACTCAGAAGACTCTCAACAGCCACCAAAGAAAAAACCTGCCCATATGGACTCCAATAGATGGCAGCGAGTGTCACCAATAAGGGACATTGAACAATGAGATGTTTACCTAATCTGAACTCTTTGAAAGGTAGTGTCAGGGTGCCAGGAATCAGACTGAGACGAGAAGTGTAAAAATAATCACACCTTTATTAATAGCAAAAAATAATAAAAAGTCCACAAGTCAAATAACAAGACAGGAGTCAAAACCAGAGCTGGTAGTCAGACGAGCCGAGTCAGGAGCCAAAGCGAATAGTCAGACGAGCCGGAATCAGGAACAAGGAAAACATCAGAGACAGGAACAAGCCAGGGATCAGGAACCAGGAAGGACGTCAGGCAGCCAGGTAATACACAGGAAAAAATTTTCATCAACTGTAACACCACACATGTGGTTTATCTTTTGACATGCACAATTTGCAATTGTCAGTATGTAGGTAAAACGAAGCGCCCTATCAAAGACAGGTTCTTAGAACATTTACGATCTGGGAAAGATGAGAAATCAGACACTCCAATTTCAAGACATTTTAAAAGTCTTCATGATTCAGACATGTCTAGTTTAACCTTACAAGGAATTGATCATGTACCCCATTGGAGAAGAGGAGGCAACAGGGAGGATAAACTAAATAAACGAGAGGTCTATTGGATTTTTTCACTTAAGACAAGCAACCCTCAAGGTTTAAATATGAGGAGGGACCTTGATTTATTTACTTAAATAATTGCATTTCTTCTTTGCATGTAATCACAGACCATTTCAAAATATCCCCTCCCCCCCTTTATGCATTGGATTTATATATTCCTATTATTGTCACTAAATTTCAAAGGTTTAAATTAGGACAATTTTTTCGATATGTGTTATAACTGGTGAAACAAAAAATTCATACAGCGGGAGAGGTATACATAAATTTTATAACTGCAAACAGCAGTAAATATTCCCTCTATAAACACTTAACAGAATTATTTAACTATCATGAGTGATAGGTTTACATATTCTAAACTAATTGTTTGACTTACATTCATTTACTGTTTGATATATAGTGTTTATAAACTTTAGTATACAGTCTAGAGTCCATAGATAATTATACCATTATATAAATCACTCTAAATCACACTGTGTCTTTAAAATCATGGTATAAGTAAAGGTGTGTCAGACTAGCCCAATATGCAGTGAACAAGTGAGCATGCTCACGAAACATGTCTGCTTGACTATCTGACACACCTGTGTTATGTTTTTACCTGTGAGCCTGCTGGGCCTGCGTGCCTGACTATATGCTTTTACATTTGTGCCGAAATAAATGAATAGTAACTTTTAAGTTGGACTGAGTGTCTCTGTGGTGCGTCCCTACACTGGATATCTTTACACTTGCTTCGTAAGTTGGCAGACTTATTTTTTGGGGCTGCATAACGGGACATTCTAAAATTACACCCACTCTCCTTTGAGCCGTCTGGAGGACTGATCTCTCCACCCCCTGCAGTCATCGCATTGGGAGCGGTGAGTTGAGCGCTACACACACAGAACCACTCTGTACATTTGGATTAATTTCTGCTTATCTGTGTGGAAGCTGCCGTCCAGAGAAAGGAATCAGAGGAATTCCCGCAGAAGTGAAGGCGGGTAAGAGATTACAGCATATTGTTCTTTCCTAGCTGTTTTTCATAAGCATTATTTTGTCGATTGACGGACATGCAGGCTGAAAGATAGACCTGCACGTTGATATCTGTTCCGGTCCGGGACACATACTCTCTGCATTGTTTCAAATTCGGCTGAAGACGAGGTGGGTTGTTATTTGCTAACATTGCACTATAGGCACTTACGTTGTCATAAATCTTAGGCTCGAAGGTATTGGACTTTTTAAGCTGTATACAAATATTTTCAAATAACACATACTAAAATGGATAATGAAGAAATGGAATGTTATGTACTAAGGGACTTTAATGAGGAATCCAATGATATTTATGAGGAAGTTGCACACACTATTGATACGCTATTCTTTGAAATTGATTCTCTGCGCAAAAAGGATATAAAATTAGATCTGGACATTAAATCCTTTTTGATATACAAGAATGACAAACGTATTCCAAGGGGATTGAGAATCAAAAAATTTCCATCATTTATTACATATGACGCTGATTTCATTAAAAAATGGAACAACATTTTGGACACCTGCTCCTTTGCATTAATTGACCTATTAATAGATTTCAAAAGAAAGCAAAGGAGGGATCTATTGCAAGAGATGAAAGAAGTGCAAATACAATTACGAGAATTTCAAAAAGAAAAAGAATTCAAAGAATATGATAAAAAATTTGAACAGTCAATGATTAGTTTCAGACAGGAACTTTGGCATTTTAAATCGAATAAAATGTCAAGAGATAAAAAGGATTACGAATTAAATCAAGTATACAAATGGTCATATGAGGAATACTCAAGGAATAAATTCAGGTCACATAAATCAGGCAGACAGAATCCTAACAAGAAGGGATCTGGCAAACAAAAAGGAAAATCAGTCACATTCTCAGACACTGAATATGAGATAGACTCATCAGATAATGAGAACACAGAAGAATGTGCTACAGCAGTATTTCATTCGTTACAGGAAATGGAGCCAGAAGAAGGTACTAGTGAGAAGTCAAAAAACGGGGAAGGTACAATTGCAGGAACAGCAAGAAAAAAACACATAGAGGAAGAAGAGGCAAAAGTAACAACAAGAAAAACAACAATAAAGCCCAAGATGTCCGGTCAGGTCAAACAGGGATACAGGGGCAAGTCCTTCCACAAGAAATATGTGACAAGATCACAAGGACAGAAAAAACAGACCTGAATTTAAATGTCATAAATTTGTCTACTGTTCCTTTAAATGAAACTCAAATCTCTCTCTTATCCAAAGGTCTCAATTTTGTTCCCTCCGCACACTTTAACCTATTTGAAACTGTGTTAGATGTGAATCGATATGTGCGCAAGCTTACTCTACAGAAACATTTTTATGGGATGAGTGAGCAGGAGTCTAACAAAACTGAGACCAAAAAAACAACAAATAATGAAATTTCTGATAATCTGTTTTCTTTTTCTGAATTGTGCACTATCAATGATTTAAATGAATTAATGGGGGAAGGTGATACATCCAATAGTGATATTTCTAAAGAATTAGAGGCCAGATGTAATCATGTAAAGAAGAAAAGCTCTTTTTACCCTGTACATGCCCGTCCAAAAGCTTTGGACATCTTTCAAAAAACAATTGAGGAAAAACTCACTATGCTTAGTGAGAAAAACTTAAAGAAACCAAATAACTCCTCTAATTTAACAGCCAGTGAAAAAAATGCATTAAAAAGTTTATCTGATAATGAATCAATCCTCATTAGACCATCAGACAAAGGGGGAAATGTCGTTATTCTGAATAAAACAGACTATATAGTGGAGGCTAGGAGGCAACTGGATGATAAAGAGGTATATAGCAAATTACAGAATAATCCCACGAAGTTATACAAACATGAATTGGTGGGTATTGTTTTGTTTGCAAAACATAACAATATAATAAGTGCTGCTACTAAAGATGCACTTATACCCTCTCATCCAGTTGCCCCCATCTTCCATTATTTTCCAAAAATACATAAGGATCCTGTGTGTCCTCCAGGGCGTCCCATCATCGCAGGGATTGGTTCTCTTAATGAACCTCTCAGTGATCTGATAGACACCTTTTTACAACCCCTAGTCAAAGGACTCTTAACCCATATACAAGACACAACTGCTATCTTGACAAAATTAGATAAAGTAAGATGGGAATCCAGTTTCAGATTTTTAGTGGTGGATGTCACCTCTCTCTATACCTGTATACAAAACAATAAAGGTATGGTTGCAATAGAATTTTTTCTTGACTCATATAGTGAATATGACTCAGCTACTAAGACTTTTATTCTAAGAGCTATTGAGTATCTCCTAACGCATAATTTTTTTATGTTTGGCACTGAATTCTTTCTCCAGAGGCGTGGTACAGCTATGGGGGCAAAGTTTGCCCCCTCCTATGCCAACCTCTTTATGGGGTGGTGGGAGCTGCGCCACGTCTTTGGAGAGAGAAATCCATTCAGGAATAAAATAAAGCACTTTTATAGGTACATTGATGACCTGTTTTTTGTATTTGAGGGTAGTGAATCTGAAGCTGATTCCTTTTGTGAGTTCATGAATCACAATGACGATGGAATCAGACTTGTAGGAGAGAACAATGCAGAAACCATTAACTTCCTAGATTTAAAAATCTCTGCCAATATGACAGAGAATAAAATTGAAACCAGCCTTTACAGAAAGCCCACTGCAGGCAATACTCTGTTGTCATTCAAATCTTGCCATCCCAAACATGTACTTAAGGGCATCCCTAAGGGGGAGTACATTAGGGCAAGAAGAAATTGCACTAATGAAGAACAATATGAGGAAAATAGCAATATAATCACCAATAGATTAAGACAAAGAGGCTACACTGATGATATTCTAGATGAAGCGAAAGAGAGTATAAAAGACATCCCTAGAGAACATCTCCTCAGATATAGAAAGAAAGAGAAGCAAGCCATGACTACTGCACCTAAATTTATAACTACCTACAGTACAGACTACTATAAAATCTGTGATATAATAAGGGAAAGTGTTCCCATTTTGTACACAGATCCCATCCTGAAGGAGATAGTGCAGCAGGGAATAAACTTTATACCTAGGAGAGGTAAAACCTTAGCCAATCATCTATCACCTTCTGATATAATGAATAAAACTAATACCAACTGGCTCCAAGGAAAGAAAGGCTTTTATAAATGCAGAAGAAGAGATTGCACAACCTGTGAACATGCATTAGAGGGTAACACTTTTCATTCTAGTACAACAAAAAATGATCACAAGATAAATTTTTTCATCAACTGTAACACCACACATGTGGTTTATCTTTTGACATGCACAATTTGCAATTGTCAGTATGTAGGTAAAACGAAGCGCCCTATCAAAGACAGGTTCTTAGAACATTTACGATCTGGGAAAGATGAGAAATCAGACACTCCAATTTCAAGACATTTTAAAAGTCTTCATGATTCAGACATGTCTAGTTTAACCTTACAAGGAATTGATCATGTACCCCATTGGAGAAGAGGAGGCAACAGGGAGGATAAACTAAATAAACGAGAGGTCTATTGGATTTTTTCACTTAAGACAAGCAACCCTCAAGGTTTAAATATGAGGAGGGACCTTGATTTATTTACTTAAATAATTGCATTTCTTCTTTGCATGTAATCACAGACCATTACAAAATATCCCCTCCCCCCCCTTTATGCATTGGATTTATATATTCCTATTATTGTCACTAAATTTCAAAGGTTTAAATTAGGACAATTTTTTCGATATGTGTTATAACTGGTGAAACAAAAAATTCATACAGCGGGAGAGGTATACATAAATTTTATAACTGCAAACAGCAGTAAATATTCCCTCTATAAACACTTAACAGAATTATTTAACTATCATGAGTGATAGGTTTACATATTCTAAACTAATTGTTTGACTTACATTCATTTACTGTTTGATATATAGTGTTTATAAACTTTAGTATACAGTCTAGAGTCCATAGATAATTATACCATTATATAAATCACTCTAAATCACACTGTGTCTTTAAAATCATGGTATAAGTAAAGGTGTGTCAGACTAGCCCAATATGCAGTGAACAAGTGAGCATGCTCACGAAACATGTCTGCTTGACTATCTGACACACCTGTGTTATGTTTTTACCTGTGAGCCTGCTGGGCCTGCGTGCCTGACTATATGCTTTTACATTTGTGCCGAAATAAATGAATAGTAACTTTTAAGTTGGACTGAGTGTCTCTGTGGTGCGTCCCTACACTGGATATCTTTACACTTGCTTTGTAAGTTGGCAGACTTATTTTTTGGGGCTGCATAACGGGACATTCTAAAATTACACCCACTCTCCTTTGAGCCGTCTGGAGGACTGATCTCTCCACCCCCTGCAGTCATCGCATTGGGAGCGGTGAGTTGAGCGCTACACACACAGAACCACTCTGTACATTTTAATACACAGGAACTCTCACAAACAGGTCTGAGACAATGCAAAGGCAAAGCATACTGAACAGAGGCCCTTTAAATAATAAGTGATCATTATTACAAACCAATGGTTTCAATAGGGAGACATGAAAAACATTGGAGATGGGCATAGCAGGAGGAAGGTCAAGAGCGTAGGCCACAGGATTAACCTGTCTGAGTATTCGAAAAGGACCAACATAATAGGGAGCCAAATTATTGGAAGGCACACAAAGGTTCAAGTTGTGGGAGGACAGCCAAAGTCTCTCACCAACCTGGTAGGAAGGTACGGGCAGATGCCTACGATCAGCCTGGAACTTTTGGTGCTGCATAGAACGATAAAGGCAATCCTGAATTTGCACCCACGTGGAACAGAGTTGCCGGAGATGCTCCTCCAAAGCCGGAATACCCTGAGACATGAATGAATTGGGCAACAAGGATGGTTGAAACTCATAATTCGCCATGAACAGGGATAACTTGGAGGAAGCATTAATAGCACTATTACGAGCAAACTCTGCCCAAGGTAACAGTTCAGACCAATTATTGTGGTGATCTGAGACATAGCAACGGAGGAACTGTTCCAGAGCTTGATTAGACCGTTCCGCAGCCCATTGGATTGAGGGTGATATGCCGAGGAGAAGGAAAGCTGGATCCCCATTTGAGCACAAAAGGAACGCCAAAATCTGGAGACAAACTGGCTACCCCGGTCCGACACTATCTCCTTGGGTAACCCATGTAAATGGAAGACCTCCCAGGCAAAAATTGAAGCAAGCTCCTGAGCGGTAGGCAGCGTCATCAAGGGAATGCAATGTGACATTTTAGAAAACGGTCAACCACCATAAGGATAACAGTATTGCCATTGGAAACAGGGAGCTCAACAATGAAGTCCATGGAAAGATGTGTCCAAGGACGCTCACCATTAGCAATAGGTTGAAGAAGGCCCACAGGAAGACGTCGAGGAGTCTTATTCTGTGCACAAACTGAGCAGGAGGCAACATACGCAGCAATATCAGAATGAAGACCTGGCCACCAGAATTGTCGAGTGACAGACCAAATCATTTGGTTCTTGCCTGGGTGACCTGCGGCTTTAAGATAGTGGTAAGTGTGCAAAAGTTTAGTTTGTAGATTCTCAGGAACAAAACACTTACCACTAGGTTTTTCGGGAGGTGCACTGGTTTGTGCAGCCAGGATCTCCTCCCCCAAGGAAGAAGTCAAATTAGTACTTATGGTAGCCAAAATATGGTCAGGAGGTGTAACAGGAGTAGGTACAGACTAAAATTGTCGAGAGAGGGCATCAGCCCTAACATTCTTACTACCAGGCAGGTAGGAGACCACATAATTAAACCGAGACAAAAATAGCGTCCATCTGGCCTGTCGGGGCGACAAACGTTTTGCTTCAGATAGATAAGTTAAATTCTTGTGGTCAGTAAGAATGAGCACTGGCACGCTAGTACCCTCGAGAAGATGCCTCCATTCCTTGAGTGCCAAAATTATGGAAAGTAATTCCCTGTCGCCAATTTCATAATTGCACTCCACTGGAGACAATTTCTTAGAGAAGAAACCACACGGATGCAAGGAACCGTCAGGCGTAGGATGTTGAGACAAGAGGGCACCTACTATATATTTATATAGACAGGTATTACTATGAGGAATAGAGGAAGTACCCTCAAGCATATCAGGATCCTCCATAGCTTGTGCTAACAACAGTAGGATACAAATAAATGAGCTTTTTATTTTTCTCAAAACGGCTCCTATAGACCCCCAATGACTGGGGCACTCACCACCTGCTAGACCCAGGCACTCAGAGAAGTGCACTGAATAGAATCGCCTCCATATCGCTGAGGTAGAGGTGCAAAACCGGACATGCTCCTGGTAGGCATAGGTGCAGCAGCGGAAACAGGAGCAGTCATAACTTGCTGGACACTTTGGTCCAAATGTGCAGTGCGAGTCAGCAGGGTTTGCAGGGCTAGTGCAAATTGATCCAAGCTGTGATCCTGTACATCCATCCTGGAAATGATGGCAGGCAAAGGTGGATAATTAGTAGGGATGGGCGAATGTTTCTAAAAATTCAAAATTTAAAACGAATTTTGATTTGTTCGTTCGAATCGAATTTCAAATGTTTATATAACATTCTAACATTCTATTTTCGAATTTTCGTTTTCTAATTTTTCAATAAAATTCGAAAATATTCGTTCGAATAATAGAATGTTTAGCTATGTATTCATTCAATTTCAAAATGTAATATTCAAATTCGAATGTGACATTCGAATTTGAAATAGTATTTCTAGTCTACAACTGTGTTTAATAAATGTAATATTCGAATTTGAATGCTACATTTGAATTCGAATGTCACATTCGAATTTGAAATAGTATTTCTAGTCTAATACTGTGTTTTAAATGTGATATTCGATTTGAATGTGATATTCGATTTGAATGTGACATTCGAATTCGAAATAGTATTTCTAGTCTAATACTGTGTTTTATAAATGTAATATTCAAATTCGAATGTGACATTCGATTCGAATGTGATATTCAATTCGAATGTGACATTCGAAATAGTGTTTCTAGTCTACAATTGTGTTTTATAAATGTAATATTCGAATTTTGAATGTAACATTCAAATTCGAATGTGACATTCGAATTCGAATGTGACATTCGAATTCGAATGTGACATTCGAAAACTGTAAATAACATTCGAAAATCGAATTTTTAAGAATATTCGTTCTTATCAACATTCTATTATGTAAATCGTATTTCTACAATAACATTCGTTCTAACATTCGAATTTGGATATAAACACATTCGCCCATCCCTAATAATTAGCACCATCAGGATTCATGGCCTTTGCGTAATGTCAGGGTGCCAGGAATCAGACTGAGACGAGAAGTACAAAAATAATCACACCGTTATTAATAGCAAAAAATAATAAAAAGTCCACAAGTCAAATAACAAGCCAGGAGTCAAAACCAGA
This sequence comes from Bombina bombina, assembly GCF_027579735.1. Lineage (NCBI taxonomy): Eukaryota > Metazoa > Chordata > Amphibia > Anura > Bombinatoridae > Bombina > Bombina bombina. Next base: position 683,716,503 of record NC_069504.1, read on the forward strand.
GCTGGTAGTCAGACGAGCCGAGTCAGGAGCCAAAGCGAATAGTCAGACGAGCCGGAATTAGGAACAAGGAAAACATCAGAGACAGGAACAAGCCAGGGATCAGGAACCAGGAAGGACGTCAGGCAGCCAGGTAATACACAGGAACTCTCACAAACAGGTCTGAGACAACGCAAAGGCAAAGCATACTGAACAAGCCCCTTTAAATAATAAGTGATGACATCACAATTCTGAGACTGCATCCTTTCTAACATGGATGATGCACACCAGTCTGGCCATAAAAGGAAGTGCAGGAAATGAGCAGCATCCCTCACAATGCACCATAGTCAGGAAGAGAGGTGAGTAAAATGGCTGCCAGCAGCACATGGCAAACAAACAGGGAAAAAACCCTGACAGGTAGATGCACCCAAGATGGAATGTTGAAACACCATCTGCTGCAAATGGGTATTATTATTATTATTATTATTATTATTATTATTATTACAGGACACACTCTGTTAAGGTAGTAGGTTTAAAAGTCACTCAAATGTCTTAAAAGTTACTTAAATATTTGTTTACAATTAACAGCTAGTTAATGGTACATGCGGTTATATAACAAGCCAATGCATGAGACAACAAGGCAATAGTCAGATTAATATAAATATGCTTGTTTAGGAGCTGGTTGATTACCCTCTGCAGTTTTTTGTCTATTTTTTGCTAACAATAGACCTTTAAAAAACATACCTTTAGGCTATAATTATTTTGTTTAGACAAGTTTAACAGTTTGTTTCTTCAGACTGTATTTAGCAAGTTTGTTTTATTTATTATTATTATTTTTATTGTATGTCACGAAAAGTATGTTAAACAAAGACCAATGCAACAGTACACACTACCCCAGACATACTGCACCAATTTGAAACCTATTATAATGACCTTTACGATATCAAAATGCCCGTTACCCTCGACTGACCTGACCTCGTATTTACAGACTACGGATGCCCCGCACTTAACTCAGGAGCAAAAAAACCTCCTGGACACCCCTATCTCAGAATCCAATATCAAGTTGGCCATCACCCAATTGAACATGGGCAAAAGCCCAGATCCAGATGGCTTTACTGTTAAATATTACAAAAAATTTCAGCATCTACTGATACCACACTTACAAAAAATATTCAAGAAAACACATTTTCCACAAACAATGCTGGAGGCCCATATATCTGTATTACCGAAACCAGGGAAACCCCCAGATAAGCCCTAAAATTTTAAACCGATATCACTTTTAAATGTTGATATAAAGATATATGCCAGAATTATTGCAACCCGTATAAACAGAATACTGCCACAACTGATACACCTAAACCAGGTGGGCTTTATACCCCACCGCAAAGCACGAGATAACACCCTCAAAGTTCTCAACCTCATAGATTTTGCACAGGCGCATCAAATACCAACTGCTTTGCTAGCAATAGATGCCGAGAAGGCTTTTGATCGGCTGAATTGGTCCTTTCTAGAGGCCGTTCTATTTAGATTTGGCTTTGGCAACATAACAATAGACAGAATTATGACACTATATTCCAACCCTACAGCCCGCATCAAACTTAATGACTCGCTATCAAACAAAGTACACATTTGAAACGGAACACAGTGATGCCCCTTGTCCCCGATCTTATTTGTCCTCGCCATGGAAATATTAGCATCAAAGATAGGACAAAATTATGACATACAGGGATTACAAGTAGGAGCCAACCAATATAAAATGTCCATATATGCGGACGATGTTCTGCTAACACTAACATCTCAAATCAGATTCTTAAAAGCTCTTAAAATTGAATATGACTAGTATGGTACTCTATCATATTATAAAATAAACACTAACAAATCAGAAATACTGGGCATAGCAGTGCCGGAGACAGAAATACAACTGATTAAAAACACATACCACTTCTCAATACAATGGACATCCATCAAGTACTTAGGGATCCAAATAGCAAGAAACCCACAAGAATTATTCACGCTTAATTACCAAAAATTATTCAAAGATCTGCAGGTAGAATTACATAACTGGAGCCCGAAGCCCCTTTCGTGGCTGGGACGCATACACGTCTTTAAGATGACCATATTGCCAAAGATCCTCTATTTATTCCAGACATTACCCAAACATATACCAGAATTATTCATTACATCCCTCCAGAACCTGTTCTTCACATTCATATGGCACAACAAACAACCCAGAATCGCAAAATACATTATTTTCCGGGACCGAGAAAATGGTGGTCTAGAAGTACCAAATATCTTTTACTATAGGATAGCAACTCACCTTACATGCATAATAGACTGGAGCAAACATATAGACCATAAAGAGTGGGTCGTGCTAGAACATACTCTCTCAGAATGCACGAGTCTCAGCAGTTTCTGCTGGCTACAGAAAACCAAGCGACAAATTTCCCCACAATCCCCGAACATTACCCTTGAAACCTTTAAA